>NW_028301606.1:3333333-3636363 GCF_987345545.1 Pholcus phalangioides
AGTTTCTCGCTGATATTCTCAGCGTTTCGAGAAGATCTAATTTAGGCCTCGTACCGTACCTCATGGAGGTAACAATAACTCCACTGACTAAGGGAGGCCTAACACTGATAAGTTGGCGTAAACTTCATCTTCGTTAGTAAATAATATTTATTGAGTTGTCAGCCAGAGAGCACTGAATCTCGGAGTTGGTTCTTCATTATTCGTGCATGAATCCGTTCGTAAGAAATAGGCACGAACTTCTGAAGATTGTTTATACAAAAGACAATTATAATTAAGATAAAACAGGAATATGTTCCGCAATCTGTTAGCTGACAAATAATAATCATCTCATTCGCACTTTATCTGTATTTGCTACCTTAAAAATTGTTTGATCTGAAATCAGTATTACGTGAAGACTGAGAATCACACAATAAGATACGGAGGGGAGAAAAAAAATTAAATATACACGTATGTATGTACCGGCAAATAGAATGAATCTGGTTATTATGCATAATAAACCGCTTATTATGCGTAACTATCAATGATTTTGGTAAGTTTGATAATATTCCCTAAATTTATCACCATTAGTGATGCATAATACAGAAGCGTCGTTGCTAAACATGATAAAATAGTACTAAATCTATCCCATCTGCCAGATATTATACATAATCACCGTTTCGTATTTGTAAATATAATAAATTAATAAATCGGTCCCATTTTGCCGTAATAAGACTTATTGCTGAGATGGCGTTACCCGTTAGCCAGAGCACGAGCCGGATACAATGAACTCTGTTATAGCGAATTTTTCCAAAAATCTCCGAAATAACTCCATAATTAACTCCCATTCGGGGAATTCTGAAACTAGACATCGATATAATGAACTCATATTCAACAAATTTTACGATCACACCTCTACATAATAATCTCTCATTTAACACATTTTAAGATTGTACTCTGATATTCTGAACTCCTATCTAAAACAAAAATATCACTGTACCCGATATAATGAATGCGCCAACAAATTCTAATATCACGTACAGGGTATTATTTTATCAAATTGTTATTTCGCGTAAATTTTTTAGCGTCTATCAAATTTGCCTACGAAACTTGGGCATTATGCATAATCAACCAATCATTTTCGTAAGTTTGATAAATCCCTCTAAATTTATCACTTTTACTAGGCATTATGCACAATACTCAAGCGATTCGTCGTTTGGTAATTATCATAAACTGAATTCATCACGTTTGCCAGTTTTTATGCGTAATCGCCATTTCATAAATGGGAGCGTAAATATAATAAATCGTTCCCATTGTTGTACAATAACATTTTTCATTATTAGGATGAGTCATCTACTAACCGAGACGATTGACAGTTACGCATAATCACCGATTTATCGCACTTACCGTTGCATATACACAACCAGATAATCATAAGAACACGCATTCATGTGAACAAAATTGAAATTATAAATCACTTTTACATATCCTCATTTCCCCCCCCCCCGAACTTAAATTAACAGAGTGTGGCCGTATAGTCACCCCATAATTAATACGTATTTTATAGTAAAGGAAGTTTCACCCTTTTTCTAAAAAAAAAATAAATTAACAACTTCCCTGGCAGTTTGTCGGAAGTTTAATGCACGGCCGCAAATTGCTTCATCATGGTAGGTAATACTTATATAATCCAAAAAAAAAAAAAAGTAGAGACAGAGATAAAAGTTAACTTTATGGAAATCTAGCGTTAATTGCAAAACCTGGAGAAGTCTTTGATCAAATTTCAAGCCTCACTTGAAGCCTTCTTGCTTGTGAAACTCAAGATCTCTCTCTCCTCTCTTGCCGAAAAAGAGATTAAGTATCTCTAATGAGATTATCATCAAATTTCTCCCTCCAAGCGGTGAAATGATTGCAAAGTCTTTAGATTAGCCAAGTGGAAATCGAGAGCGATCGAGCGAGCCTTACCTAATGTTGAACCAAAAAAAAAAAAAAATGAAAGCTTAAACTTTTAATCATTCTAATATCTTTCTCCACGCCCATCTTGCTTTAATATACACACAGCACAAACTAATGCATAATATATATACATATTTTACCTCCATTTTTTTTTTTAACTTTCGAAATGTGTGTTGGTGTAAGGTATTTTTAATATGAGTGTGACATTTCATTAACCGTGTCACTAAAACATGTTTTTTTCAGAAATGAACCATAAAAAGGGATATATAAATAAGAATAGCTGAATTAATCAGTAATCAGCGGTTCCGAAATGATTGTGAAATGATGTCTTAAGTGAAATAACCGTGAAATATTTTTTCCATTGATTTTTTAGAGAAGTTTAAACTTCTTATTATGGAATTGAGCTGTGAAAATCTTATTCGGTTCTAAACTGATCTGAGTTGGGAACGGCACATCTTTTTCGAGGCTTTTTCTCGGAGTTTATGAACTGAAATCTTTCTGTGTGTTAATTATTTTTTTTACTTTTCTTTGAAATAGATAAAAGAAACATAGTAATTTCAAACTCTGTTTCCTTTTCGGTTTACAGAACAAGAACGTAAAATGGGTTTGTAAATTGATGGGTGATCTTATAGGTACAGGGAGGAGGAGATGTAAAGCATGTTCGATTCAGAAATGAGTGTTACAAAATCTTTGGGTTCGTGATTGCGAAAATGTGGCTATGAAGGAGGAGAGATATCTAGATATAGAGAGAGCCGATGAAAGGATTTATTCAAAAGTTCGGTAGTTGACGAAGTAGTTTATCTGTTTGTTGTTAATAGTGGGCACCTTCTTCTCAATTTTCTATATCATGCCTTTGAATTTTGCATGTCTGAGTTTTTGAAACTTTTTTTTTTCTCCCGTCTCAATTTACTTCCCGAAGTCGTGCTGTAGGTGCTTGTGGAAATTCTGGAATTAATATTTTTTTCAATTTTTTTAGTCATCCAAATTGTCTGATTTCATTAAAATACACAATTTTATAAAAAAATCAGAATAAATAATAGCTTTATGAGTATCAGAAACAAAAACGTTTGTTTTCCTTTTGATAGATCTCCGGGTTCCAAGAAGTTTGAAGGTTCCGTGGCGCTTCACTTCGCGGAAGCTCCAAAAAGATCTCACGGAACCTCAGTGTTCCGCGGAACACTATTTGGGTACTTATGTCCTAGAGAGCGAAATTACCACTTTGGGAAGCACTGCACAAGGCAAAGGGCTATAAAACAATCGCAGTAGCACAATAAAAGCACAATAGTTCATGCGTCATATATATGTTTCTCCATCGATATCTCCAAAACAAACAGTGACAGACATATTTGAACGTAACATATCAAATCACTAGGAACCTTCAACTCTTAACATCACCAAGGTGAGGTTGTGACATATTTCTGTTTTTCTTCGTCTATCAATGACATGCAATCACCACCACATGCCGTAACAAAAATAAAGGAAAAAAAAAACATTCCGAAAAACACATGAAAAAAAGTAAAACAAAGCAAAATAAAATGGGGAAAAGATGTGGAATACATAAAATTCTAGACAGAGGGGGAAAGAGGAATGCGTGAATCTAAGATATAAAAAAACACACACACACACCAAGACAAGAAATCGTCGTTGGGAAAAGAAGCTTAAAGAATGGGAACTTCTTCGCGTCACAGAGATGAAAAATGTTATCCTCTAGGATATATGTATACGTATGTATGTGTGAAATGCAAATTCTCGCCAGTTTTTCGATCAGGGAATACGAACATGACTTTTTCCTGCAATATCTTTTTTCTTCTTCTTCTTCTTATGTTATTATTATTATTTCTGTTCCGTCTCCCAGCAACAAGGAAAGAATAAAAAAAAAAACATTGACATATTTCGATACAAGTTATGATTTTTCGCTGTCGCAACGGAACGAGATACAGCGATAGTTGGGTTTTCGAGTACAAGAAATAATAAGAAAAAAAAATATATATATATATATGTTGGAAGATTTCTCGGGAGCAAATTCTTTGTTTGTTTTTCTCTCGAACAAAGAATGACAAAAACAGGAAATATGATGTGTTCGATATTACGAGAGCAAAAAAATGGCAGAAGTGAACTTGAGAGATAAATATTCTTACAGGAACGTATTCATCATAATATACGATTTATAACAGTTTTCTTGAAAGAGTCTGAAAAATATTTTTTCGAGATTTGATGCTTCTCTGGAAAGCAAATAGATTCATAATTATTTGTTTATAAAAACTCTCGTCTGTTTTGACGTTTATCCTTTTTTTTCTTGGGGGAAACATATTTCAATATACAAGTATGCCATTGTATGATTCATGTCGAAGAAAATGGATGATGAATATAATGAAAAAGAATCTCATCCATATCTATGTTAAAATAGAGTATTTTCATTCTCAAAGTGAGTTGAATATTTCAATATTGACGCATATACAAGGTGTGTTTTGTTAAGCTGTCTGATCTGAAAGGAATGAAAAAAATTCTGCAGTTGTTTGTAAAATTGAAATATGAAAAAATATCAGCAAATAAGATTGCATATTTGCAGTTGATTTCGCTTTATTGTCAAAACGTTTCAGATTGCATTGAAGCGTCTCTACCAGGACAGGGGAAATCTATCGCCCGACATGCCCGGGCATATATTTTTGTTCTCGCAAACATACCAGATACGGGCATATAAAAAAAAAACAAAATGTATACACTTTTATTTCTTCAATATTAAGATTACTCCTAAACATTTGTATTTGTCGGAAGTATAAAATTATGTTGCCTTGAATATTTATGTGAGTGAGTTCGAATGTTCTTTTCGCTTTCCCGAACCGGTTCAAATTTTTTGTATGGATAAGAAAATATTGCTTGAAATAGAGAAACTTTGAGCTAGGATCGCTGCTGCCATCCATCGAGTGAAAATAAAACCATCTGATATATAATTCTTAAAGTAAAATATTTGATGGTTTTAAACCAATAAACAACATGAAAATGACGTATTGTTTTTTTTGTTTATGCTGGATATCTGTGTAATTTTCGCACGATCACCCTATGAATACCAAAAAAATATAGTCACCGGTATTTTAGCGTATAAAACTTATGTCAGTATGCAGCATTAAAAAAAGTAGTTTTGTATCATACACTTGTGTATATTCATGCTGGGCATCCATTTAAAATCAACAATTATTTTGTTCCAACAGCCATAACAGATAGTTTTGTTTTTATTCGATAGATGACAGTAGGTGTCCTAGCTTAACCCGATTTCACGTATTTATAATAGCAAAGTATAAATATAAAATATAATAAGTTATAAGGCAAAAAAAAAAAGGAAATTTTTCTCCTTTTTCTTTTCACCAGATCACAGTCGCGTGTATGCGCAGGACCGCTACATTAGTGGTGCACAGTCACGCGACTTTTTTTTCGCTCCTAGTAGCTTCCAGTGGACGACTGGCCTTATGGCGGTTCACGAATACAGATATGTTTACGTAATTTAAGAGGTCTGCAATGAGAAGAAGATAGAAGAACATTGCAATAAACCGTACAAGCCTCTAGCTTTTGAGTCAATAAGTAATTTTGTCCGTTGCCTTAAATTCGAAGTCGAATTATGAGGCAATGTATATTAAATACATTTACATGCCCAACCGAGCATGTAAATATTTGAAGATTTGCCCAGCCTTACGCTCTACTTAAAATTTTACGCTATATCCCATAAACTCCAGATGCAGTGTTTGCTTTTGCAACCAGAACAATTGATATCCATCTTTAAAAATTTGAACTTCAGATCCCCGTATGATGCTCTATTCTTTGTTTTATTCTTTTAGATGTGGTTATTGTTATTGTTGAAGATTGAAAACTATTGAAAATTGTTATTTTTGAAGTTTGATAAATCGCTACTCTTAAGTCTAGGTGTTTATCTGTAAATAAAAAAGCAATATTTCACCAGTAAGACCAAAATGCGATTTATAAAACTTGACTCTTTTTTTAATAAGCCTATGTATTGAAATCATATAGTAACGTATATAGTAACTCCTGAAAAAATAATACTGCTCCTCTTTTTGACGTAAGCATCTCGTGTAATATTTCCATCACCAGCAGAGTTGGTACGTACAGAAGAAAGGACATGAAAGACTGAATAAGTAAAAAGTAAATGATAATAGAGTTTAGAAAGGAAGAAGAATAAGGAATATATAAGAAAACAAAAAGTAGAAAACAGCGCTGAATAAAGTCTTTGAGGTAAGTTACGCCACGCCTCCAAGAGTCTCTCGAATCAAGAAAACGAGCCACTCGTTAGGATGTTGCAATCATTTTACCCTCGCTTCTTCTAACCTTTGATTCTCAAATCTCGCGGCCATGTCTATGACACAATATATCCCATTTTTTTTAGTTCGTAATTTAGATCATTCGCTACTCTCTTCACCTTTTACGGTCAATATGCTCAAATGGGAACACCGGTTTTATTAATTAGAAAAAAATAGTTTTATTACATGAAAGCACTTGATTTTTTTCCCTAAACATGTGAGATTCTAAACTTAATTTACAAAACAAAAACTCCATTCATTACAGTATTTATGCCATCAATTTATTTTTCCAAATCGCATGTTTTCAAGAAAGAATAAAATTTAGTTTTTCGTTTTTAAATTTAATGTTATTCTATGTGAATATAACTATATAAATATAATGTTGTTCTATGTGAATATAACTATATAAATATAATGTTGTTCTATGTAGATATAAATAAACCTTTAATATATTTTTAGGTTTATGTTTCTAACTAAAGGATAAGAAGGTATTTCCAACAGAAAAAAAACTAAGAAAATCAATTCGAGTCTTAATTCTGTCGGTGAAAGGTCAACTCTAGATGCTTTTCTGTAATAACAAAAAGCAACAGGTTTCTCTACTGAGACCAGAATATGCATTTCTAAAACTGGAATTTTTTTCATATAAGCCGATATATTGAAGTAATATAGGAGCATATTATTGCTGAAAAATAAATACTCTTCATCGTAACGTTAGCATCTCGGACAATACTTCCATCATCAGCAGAATGAGCACGCATGGAAGAAAAGACATGAAAGGCTGAATAAGCAAATGATAATAGTACAGAAAGCAAAAAGAATAAGGAATGTATAAGCAAAAAAAAAAAAAAAAAGTAGAAAACAGCGCTAATAAAGTCTTTGAGGTAGATTACGCCATGCCTCGAAGAGTCTCTTAAATCAAGTAAACGAGCTACCCATTAGGATGTTGCAGTCATTTTAGCATCGCTTCCTCTAACCTTTGATGTTCGAGAAGGTTCTTCTTCTTTCTTCAGATGAATAACGATGAAAGATGCTGAGAAGAGAGAAAGAGGGGGTGGGGGGAAATAATATATATATAAGAAATATATAGGCGAAGAAGAGCCAAAATAAGAAAATGGAAATAATGCCTGGAAGAAAACTTCTTAATATGCCGATTTGTGAAAATGTGATGCAGTATTTATTTATATGGAGTTTTTTCTCTTGCTTTCTATCTCGAGGTGAATCCTAGATATATATTTCTTCGGCATGCTGCGTTTGAATGGTTTAGGATTTATATATGCTAGATGCGAATGTGTCCTTTTTCTTATTTATTTTGTTTTGCCGCCCCCATTCTCCTTCATATGCATTTGTGGAACTGCTTATGTGTGTGTGGCATCGCATCTTTATTGATTTCATTCACCGTTCGGAACTTATTGCTATTGAATATTTTCACTTCATAATAATGCTCAAACGGTTTCACACTCACACATAACCGAATACGAAAGGGACATTTTAATAAAAAATATATATATTTCTTGAATATTTTTTGCAGTGTGACTAACGTAGTAGAATTTAGTTTTTGCAAATTTCATTCGGCTCCTGGATATAATGTTTAATGTATGCACATGTCTGAGATATCTAAAGCTTCCTTTTATTCGGATTTCGGAAATTTACATATTGGGGAATTTCTGGGATAATTTTTATTGGGAGTATTTGAATCCAAGAGTTCTTTTTTAGGTCAGAGGTGTCGATAAAATTTATTTTATGAGTTCTGCAGGGTATAACATTTCGATGATGTTTGAGTATCAGCGATAGCCATAACCCTTTTCACACCCCGCATGTATAAATGTGGTGGATGCTTTTACTGTAGAATTTTTTTTGAAATCTCAGGGAGTTAAGCTCTGACTTATGAAGGATTTTGTAAGATTTTTTTTTATTTAGAAATATGGTGAATATTTCTAAATAAATATTCACCATTCATCTATTGGTGGGGATTTTGTAAGATGGCTTCCAGGAGAAAGTGCCTCTGGGAAGAGTATGCTTTATTGGTGTGAAGAGCATGATACACACGCACGCACACACGCGCGCGCGCGCGCACACACACACACACACACACACACACACACGCACACACACACATTGTTGTATTTTTCAAGTTTTACAAAATTACTTCTCTAAAACTTTTGCATTGTAGTCTCGGTCTTATTTTACTTTTCATAAGGTGCTTATTAAAAAAAGTAATGTGCTAATTCATAATAATGCTAAATTAAAGGGCTGAATAGTATAAATGGCATTCTTAATACTGAAACTGAATATGTATTTGGATTCAATGATTCCTAGAGAACAACACCCTATAAATGAAATATCAACAGTATTGCATTGGGAAGAACTATTCGAGAAATGTTTTGAATTAATGTCAATGTGAACTTGAAGTTATCATTGGATATATTATGAAAATTAACATTTAATTAATATTCCATTCTTACCGGGGTAGGGGGATCGATTAAACATTTCTTAAATAGACATCTATAGATTCTCCAGGCTAAAATCTAGTACCGTATTATAAAATAATATAAGATAACCCTAAATGATTACAAATAATAAAGTTAGAAATATTTTTTTTTCTAAATTTCATGGTCAACTAAAATTACAACTGAAACAATCGTAAAAAAATCAAATTAACTTATTTACACTCAAAAACGTGAATAAATATCTGTTTTTGTACCCACTTCTAAGTATGATCAAAGAGTTACATTATCTATTAAAATATTACCAATGAAAGATGATGATAATTATGCACCAAAATAATTTTCATGACTTTCAACTGAATGTCCGATTCATTAATTTTTGGAAATTAAAATATATAGTTACTAAAATTTTTTATGGAAAAAGTGCAGTAAGATTGCAAACATGCAGAGCCCGATTTCTCTGAAAAATTTGCAAATAGTAAGAAAGGACGCACAACTCAGTTATATTAGACTAACATCGTAATAGTATATTATACACATTACTGCAAAGGTAAACGACATAGTTTATTATAAGTAGGAAAAAATTCTTGTTTTTTTTATTAAATTTAAAAATACTGTATATATTTATATTTCTTACTGTTAAGTTTCTTATTGTTAGATTTCTTATAGTGATTTTAAGACTCAAAGATTATTGAAAACAGTAAATTGAAACTGGATTTATAGATCTGTATACTATGTGTGTTTCTCGGTCTGCCAATATAGTCCCTGAATATTTTCGGGTTATATTTTCCTTTTTTCCCTTACACTGTATTGTCAAGAACTGCTGCTTCAACATCTTGCGGAATTTTATTTTCTGAACAAACCCGCTTGTCTTCAGTTCTCTTTCTCTCTAGGCCTCGACACTCCCGACTGGTCAACGTAAATCGAGTTATAGGTTTTTCGGAAAACAGGTTCTTATTCAACAGACGATATACGAAAAAAGTTCGAAAAGAAATAGAAAATAATTCGAAAACTTTACGTAGGCAACTTTCTTTTAGAACCGAATGTCGATACGTCAGCTCAATCAATCGCATCATATCTACGGGCTTCAACCGGGCTATGAGACAATAGAAGTTTTCTATTTTTTTTTCATTTTATACTCGGTAGAAACTCGTCGAACAGTGTTCAAACACAATTTCATGTCTTACAGAATTTTGTACATGAAGTTTTGAGACTTTTTTTTTCTTTTTTAGTACTAAATTTATCTAGTATCACTCGTCTTAAGCCATTGATTAAAGGATTCTGATACTCGACGGAGATCTTTTAGGTTTCGTACGTGATTAAAATCATTCAGCTGATGTAGCATGTGTAGAGCATCCAGACTAGTATGATGAATTTTTCTTCATGCATAATAAATTGGCATTTATAAAATGTTTCGAAAATCAGTGGAATCTGAGGTTGTATCAAGATATATGCTCAAGACAAGTGTTGAACTAAATAAAAAAATAATAAGTATCTGAAATGTATTCACAGTGTTACACATAATATAATTACTGTTGCTTATTGATCATAAAAACATTTAATTAAGCTATGTGACGGTCCGATTGGGTCTTTCAGAGTTTCAGAGTGTAGGTTTTGTTTCGTTGTATTGTCTATATTATTCGTATTCATGTATTTGTGTGTGCTGTTTTTCAATCAAGTTCAAATGCAAGCAATAAATTATATATATGTGTGTCTCTCCTAATGCAAACAAAAAAAATTCCACGTTTTTAAATATTCACTGGAATATTTGAGTTAAAAAAACGGAGGAAAGTTGAGAAAAAATAGCATTAAATTAGGGTGTAAAACAGTTTATCCGCATTTATTGCTGTATTTTTCCCAACTTTCCTTCGTATTTTGGATACAAATATCTCAGTGAATTTAGAAACCTGGAATTTTTTGTTGGCATCAGAAGAAACAGAGAAACAACTTTCTTTTTCTAATTGGGATTTTGAGCACAGAGTATCCACATAAAACGTTATAATTTTTTTTAATAACCATACAACCTTTCGCAACATGAATGACATATCTGAGTACTACATGTTATTTGAGAACTTTTTCTAATTGGAAGTATGACTGTAGGATCAACGGCTCGCCAGTGAAATCCTATGCGCCCTGTTGCCTATGCACCCTGCATGTAAAACACTAAGACAGAGGTACAGTGCAACGAGTACGGCATATAACAACAATCTCACTATTAGAGATTTCCAATCAATTTTCAAAAATCTAATATTAAAGATACAAAAAATATCCATTTATAACAGTTGAAAATGAAAAAGCTTCTGTTATAACGTCAAAAAATTTTCAATTGCCTTGTCTATCTCTTTAAAATTTAATTATGTTTACTAATCACTCGTCATTGCAAGCGTTCCTTGAGAACATCAGTCCGAGGTACTCCTAACAAAGGATGGACACACACAGGCAATTTACAATTTTTACTTCTCTTTCCTACTCTTAGGCTTAACCAATATATGCATAGAGAATAAAGGAGGTCATATAGTTATGGAGAACAACGAGATAATGAACGAGAATTTTAGTTGCGCGGGAGATCGGTCAAACCATTTTGAGAATATGACATTGTGAACAAAGACGTTATGTTTTTTAGTGAATGAGAATTGAATCATATACTATGCATGGAAACATGCATTTACATCATATTTACATGAAAACTTCATATTACATGGCACCTAATCAGCAATACCCGATGTACAATAAAACCTCGATAAGTCGTCACCTCATGTTATCGAAAAATTATGACTGCTAAAGCGGAGTAACGGCTTAAGCGAAGTATCGTCAGTTTCAATGTGCAATATTCAGAAAATCGTATCAATTTAAAGTAATATAACATTTATTAAAATACAAATTAAAGTTACAATATTAATAGAATTTATGGATTGCAAAAGAAAAAATTGAAATTGATTTAGATTAATCAGAGGAACTGCTAGAATATAGTTAGCTTTCCTTCACAACTGAAATACTGCACATTAATTTTACATTAACATGAAATTTAATTTTAGTGTTTTAATTTTTTATCAGTACATCATGATACTACTATAACATAATCTTAGTAAAATTTATCAAGGTAATCACTTACTGACTACAAGGTGATCTTGAACACTTGGTCCACTTTGAGGGACTTGTGGGTAGGGAAAGCCCCGGGTAGGGAAACACACATTAGAAGACCTCAGCTTTGCAAAACATTTGTTTAAATTTGAAGCCCTAAATTATTTGGGCCCATCCAGAAATCAGGTCTACTCGAACAGTCCCTAACGTTTGAAAAACTGTAGTAGGCAAATGAATTTCCACGGCTCAGCTTTCGTTACTTGAACTGTTCTATTTTGGTTCACAAGGCTTTCATTGTGACATTTAAGCATAGGACAATGCTGATAATAAGGTACTTTTTCTAAAGGAAGTCATGTAATTTATAATAAATATAAATGATAAATTGAAACTTAACACTGAAAAAACGAAATTCATTTATATGAAGACAAGAAACATAAACTATAACACAAACATACATCTAACAATACATAATCATTGTAAGTGCCTGGAGAAAAACCGATGCCATTGCCAAGAAATATATATTGTTCGGGAACCACAATACAGATTAATCTTAAATGGAACACACGCACTGTGATATTTTAATAAAAATGCTATATGCAGTGATCATTTGCAAATGAAAAAAACTTGATTGATGAACATTTTTAAAAGGTTTATTCTATGCATGGATATATTCAATTGTCAATTATGCAATCAGTGCCCTGGGAGGAGCATATTAGGGGAATATTCGGAAATTACATAATATATATAACAGAATAAGATCTCAAATATGAATCGATAGTCCCAAAATACAATGTCGAACTCTATTTTTGAGACAGACCTTTTTGTACATAGTTATCAAATTTTCACAATTAAATAAAAAATACTTAAAGGAAAAATCAAACTAGAACTACAAATAGATATAATCGAGTTTAAGAAGTGCCAAAACTAAATAAAACATTATATAAAAGAACATATATAAAAAGAGCTATTTTCTTCCTCTAACATATCAAACATTTTTCACACTTAAAAATCCAATTTAATAATAATAAAAATATAAATCATGTGATTTTTGACTTCATCAGACGCATAGATTACAAAACCATTTACATGAACCTATTGAAAAAATATATAAAAACAATATTGAACTGAGTACAAGTAAAGAGTATAATAATAAAAAAGAGAAATGATGTACGATAATTATATAATATTGAGCTTCACGATAAGCAACATAATTGTGAACTTTATTCAGATATATACATAAACAAAAATACATGTGAACACATATCTAATAAATATAATAATGCTGTTACACAAAAGAAAAAATGATAATTTATAGCTTATTCCTTTAGACCTGCTGGAAGGACATTTCAGTCCACTGAGAGAGGCTACAAAGTGTTTGTAATATGTGTGTATGAACTTTTTGTGTATTACATGTTTGTATTTTTGTGAAGGAAATAAAAAAAATCATCTGTTCCTCTCTTTCAAACTTTTTCATTGTTACGAGTTAACCGAATTAGCGACCAGTAAACCAGGGTTTAATAACATTGCTGTCTGTGAAAGCTGCATAGGCTTTGAAGATAAACGATGACTTAAAGAGGTCTTCTTATATATAACGTCAGAATAACTTTTTTATACCAATATAATACTTATAGTAATTATTTTCTCGAAATACAACCATTCCTTTGGATTAGCTTAGTTACATATGTATTTGTTCAATTCATTCCTAACAATAAAAAAAGTGTTAAAATTGAAAAATAAATCATATTAATCGGAAGCAAACATTTCATTTTTAAAACATATTTTTATTTCTGGTTATATAACTTACTGACTTAACTCATGGAGTTCATAAAATAAAAACATGAATAATGCCAATTTTCATTTTCAACGCATCAATCGATTCCAAGCCTAAATTTAGAAACAATAAATTTGATTTGAATCTGATAAAAAAAGCGTGAAAGAAGACCTCCTAGTATGAGTTTTACAAGAACCTCCTCATGTTTCGAAAGCTTGAAAAGAAAATAATCTTGAGAATTGAGCGGAAAAAAGTATTTTTGTTAATTTAATTTTGTGTATTCTTTTCCTCCCCGTATTTTGTTGTTTACTCAATACAGAATTGAAAAGAAAGTTCGAGGTGAAAAAAAATGATCTTTTATTTTCTATTAATTCAACATTCCAATTTTTAGCACCTCATTAATTTCAGAATTTCATTTCCTCTTAGATTTTTTTTTCTCAAACCCGAATTAAATTCAACAATGACAAAAAAAATTATTCCGTTCAATTGATTTCTTTCTCATTTTTTCGAGTATGTTCTTTAGTTTGCGGTATTTCTAATTTTCTCCATTGCATAATCCCATTTTTTTCTCGTCTATTTTTAACTCTGTACTTTCAGTTGGTTTTATTTAGATCTGTTTGGAAAGGGCAAAGGTTTTGCACAAGTATTATGTTCACATAATTTGGCAATGGATTGCAAGGGATGTAAATAATACATAGAGAAAGCCTCCGAAAATATCAATTCATCGGTAAAGTCTGAAAAAGTGAAGTGAGAGAAAAGACTAAATCACAGATCCACGTTTCTCTTAAATTTCACTTAAAATTTTCTTCAAAAAACCAGAAAGTAAGAATTGAATTGTAATGGTATGAAAACTTTAACTTACCATGGTCATAAGAAACCCACAAAATATCATCAACTTTTGTTATCTTCTGATCACACCATCGGTTAAAATTTCGACAATTTTTTTTATAGAATATGCGTTTTTTTCTGAAAATTTCAAACGTATATTGATTATGGATAAATTCAGTTCAATACTGAACCTTGATGGCTGTAAAATAGTTATTTATGATTTACATTAATCCATCATACCATTTGTCCTTGGATATCCTTATTAGGCTATGATAATTTAATGTAACGTGAATACAGTAAACCCATCTCGACGGACACCTCTTTGTTGCGGTCACCCCTCTTTTACTGAAGAATTTTTTTGTCCTACATGTGTCCGCAAAAGAGAGGTTTTACTATATTAGCAATTATTTTGAGATTGAAATATGCTGGGCAGTCTAAATGAATCCGTGATTCGGAACTGAGCATTTTTCCGAACGACTAATTTTTCCTTGGGTCGTAGTGACTAATATTATGTTAGGTTTCCTTTACCAACCATGGTGTATGTGTGTGATTTTAGCTTCATACACTATGAAATCGCATATTTTCCTCTTATTTGTCATTTTTTGCAAAAGATAGTTTCCACACGGTTCATGTGAATTGCATTTGTTGAAATTTTTCGCAGTCATGTTTTCTGCAGAACGTTCTGAATGGGGATATTTCAATTAAAACCATTTACACCATTTATACAAATACAAAAACAACGCCACAACAGGCAAAATGCCCAACGAGGTGGCTGATAAAAAGATGTCCATAAAAATATTGATGTCATATATTTCAAAATAAAGCAACCCAACTAAAAATGCAATTAACACAAATTATAAACAATATATACATGATAAAATATTATACAACGCCCATAAAGAATACTTATGGTTGTCTTATTCTAAGAATGGATAACTTCTCGATTTACCCCAACATGTTTATCGTATTTATTTTTAAACGTGTCAATTGTGTTACAATTTACTACCTCCGGGGGTAAGCTATTCCATTTATTGACAACCCTATTAGAGAAAAATTCCCGGCGATTTCACCATAACCTTGCATTGTCCCTCACCAATCGATATTGGTGTCCCCTTGTAAAAGCAGTCGATTGGCGGTGTACTAAAAGTTGATGGTCCATCCTATCCATCCCATTGAAAATTTTGAACACTTCGATCATATCTCCTCGACACCTGCGTTCATCCAATGTAAACATATTCAAAAAATGAAGTCTCTCTTCATAACTCAAGCCCTGTGTGCCAATAAGGACACGCGTAGCTTTTCTCTGCACCCCTTCAACCAAGTCTATGTCCCTCTGTAGGTATGGTCTCCAAAACCTTACAGCATACTCCAGTCCAGGACGAACTAAGCCTCGAAAAAGCGGAAGAATGACTTTAGGAGAACGCGAAGTCATTCTTCCATTTACACGAATTACAAATTTGACTGACGTTATAATGCAACTTTGGAGCAGAGATCAGTGGAAACAGATACAGTAGATTCATACACGTTCTCAATCATAAATGTTTTATAAAAATTGAAAAAAGAAAAAAACGAAAAAACGGGAAATATAATTTTGAATTTTAAAAGCAAGATATATGATAGTTTTATGAAAACTAACGTGTAAAAACATAATTTTCTTCGCTCGTGGATCACTTACATATAATTCTCGCCGATTTGCTTGATACACTCTATATATTTTCCCAACCATTTAAAAATGGTGTATTCTAAATTTCCATATATATCTGTCACATAAAAAATCATAAAATTTATTATCAATTATGCTGGAGTATATCATTTTCACAATGGCAAGAAAAGAAAACAGAAAAAGTACATAAACGTCCTATACAAAAATGTATAGGAATATAAGTAGTGCTGTCTGTGCAATAGCAAATCTACATTTGAAAATAATGGAAACAATTTCTACAACTGAACTTGGATTCCAACCGAGATGGAAAAGGAAATCGGTATATTTGTGCCACTGTACAGCGATATCTTCCATGCTAAAAGCTTGGATAGATGCCACGCATGTAAAACAAAGTTTTACTTGCAAAGAAAAATGATTTTTTTTCCAATTCATATTTCAAACTATCGTAGGATCCTGCGAAATCTACTAAAAATAAGTGATTCACATGATAAAGTATTAGCGTAATCTTCTTCGAGAATACGATGCCAACATTGTAGGAAAAACTTTACGGACAAAACAAAAAAATATTATTATTATTTCTATTTCTTTGTCAAAGAAAAAAAAATCATAATCCTATAAAATGAGACTTAAGTTAGACTATAAAACAAAATCTGAAGTTTCGATGTATATATATATATATGATCTTGCCTCATTTTTATGTAAAAAAATAAGAAATCAATGTGGAAATAAATACGAAAAGATACTAAAAAAAATCACACGAGGGATTCAAATAAAATACCTATCATATAAAATCACTGTCTAGACGGTATTTCCTGTCTTCGAAGTTCATTAATACTCCGTCTAAGAATTATTTTTTCTTTCTCCTCAAAATAGAAAAATAATAATTCATCGAGGAATTTCATGGGAAAAGTTAAACATGTCTTTCTCTCTTCTGATCACAACTGCATTTTTATGGAAAGTGTCTTAATTTATGTTTATTACTCTTACAATTTTATCTTTAATATCCACTGTTTGCGAGCAATTTTTATTTTATTCATCTCATAGAAAATTAATTGAAATCACAGTTAACCAGTGATGATTAAGTTTTCTTGGTTTTGTTTGAGGAAGATAAATTTTAAATATATATATATATCTATGGAAGACATTTAGGAAAAATCAAAAGACAGAGTAAGTTTAATTAATTGAACACTTAACACGAAGTGATTTTGAAAATTAGTTTTTCCGCTTTAAAAGGTAAAGTATTTCAAACGGGAGTTCGACAAAGTCTTTTAATAGGAACTGAAATCATTTCACGTTTCTCAAATGAAATTTCGGCGTTTTATGGGACAATGGATAATTATCTTTGGAATTAAATTTGGAATATAATAACTTTTTTTTCGAAAATAGTATGCATTTTTATTAATTATTTTTCATTTTTCTGAATTTTCGTGAATATATTTTCTTTACCGTATAACAGTAAATGAATTTATCAACAGAAACTTGTTAATTGGTTTGAAGTTATACATACAACAGTAGAGTAGTAATTCTCGTGGTGGAATGAAGTCAAATATCTTTAAGATGACCTGCATTATAAATACAATTTTTACACGAGTTGTGTGTATAAGGTGAATTTTGAAACCACGCACAACTTGGTTTGTTATCAGGAAAGAATTAACTAAACTAATTTCACTAATTTATTCAGAGAAATCAGTATTAATTCTTGGGTATAGGCATCAAGACATTTTAATTTTGCCAGCTAATAATGTACAAACCGGTCCGAATCTATTCTGAATTGGTTTGAAACTAACGTTGCTTTTTATATTAGAGTAACAAATTTAGCATAATACATAAAAATTGAGATAAAATAAACTTATTCGAATATTCATATATTTGAATTTTAGTTGAACATTTTCTATAGAGATATAAATAATTGCTAAGGGGGGGGGCGATTGAATGCCTTCAAACCGCAATATATAAAATTATTTCACACACAAGCACATATTTAAGAACTTCATAAACTCAATAAAAACGTACGTAAAATCAATTTTTGATTTTAAGTACGGTCAGTCTATGTCCACTGATGATGTGCTCTTTTCGAAGGGAGTAATAACTCTCCATTAATGTGTTCCGGTCTACCCTGTATAGTATAGAATGAGTAATTTTGTTTGCTGTTTGCGAGTTCTGTGGTTTAATTTTGTGAACACATGATATTGTATATCTTCTGGAATCACAAATTTAAACAAAATAGACACATTTCAAAAAAACAAAAAAATTGAGAAATTATTCATTCTGACGGGACAACATATTCTTTAAAGACAGTCTACTTCCATTTTTATTCCATTTACTTTTTTTTTTATTTGAAAATTAAAAATATTTTTAATTTATGTGCCACGTTTATTAATATTGGAGTTTCTGTATATAGGTATAAATATGTGTGTGGCCCATATATCGTTATTGATTTTTTTCAACTGAGCAAACTGTAATTTGCTTGTTATTTTTTTTACTAAGTCAAATTTTTAAAACTTTATTATGTAAAATAAAGTTGTTTTTTTTCCATTAAAAAAAGTTTTTCTTGAATTTTTTGTGCCCTTTCTAAAACTAACAAGTATCTAAAATTTTAGTTAATTTTTATTTCAGTATTAATATACAAATATTTCAAAAAGTTTTCTCTCAAGTATATTAAAAAAGATAAGAGTGCATTGCTAAACAAAACTGATATCAAAAATGCAATAAAAAATTACAACGTAGGTTCTTTTGTCTGCATTAATTACTCAGAATAAATTGAAGGAAATAAAAACCAATTTCGGTTTTGTTTTTGCAAAGTAGTAAAGTTTTTAAAAAATAACAAAGTGTTATTTCAATGGGGTTTTTTTTTGAAGCATATACAAGCGAATTGATTTCACTCTTTCAAAAGAAAATTTTTTTGTTCAAATTTTTTTCTCGCATATTCGAGACGCATTGAAGAGAAACGCAATTACAGACACCTTTAGAAAATCCGAGCATAAGAAATATATTTTTTGGTTGTAATTACAGTGAAATGTATATATTCCTTTTTTTCCCCTCTCGAGTCAAGTATTTTGTTTGGTATTTATTTGTAAAGTTTTCCTGACATTTTTACGAGTGTCTCAAAAGAAAAACAGGTAAAAAATACCGGCTTCACATAAAAAAAGTACTTTTTCCAGACAGTTGTGTTCCGACTGAATTCTTACATACAATAAGTACAAAAAAAAATAAATTCTTAGAAATTCTTAATTAGTTCCTTTCTCTCACCACATCACCAATTTTCTTTACATTTCATCTTAAACTTAAATAAGAAAAAGAAGAAAAATTTCTATCAGGCTTCAAACCGTGAAATTTCATCATTACGAGATAAAAACGTCGTCCAAGAAAATTTCAACATCTTCTTAGAATTTTTTTTTTTTTTATTCTGAAGTGTATATATATTTAGTGTTTTGTATATTAAAAAAAACTGAATTTGGAGTCATTAAAATTTTTCAATTAGAAAAATTCCCGACACTTTTTTCCCAACTTTTCGTGAAATTTTCAAATGAATTTTGTTTTTTTTGCAACTTTTTTTTCCCCTTTTGAAGAAGATGGTGTAATAGAATGTTTAATTTCTATTCATTATCTACTTAAATGAATGAATTTAAAACAAGAATAATCAAAACTTTTTTTCCTTGGTTTTGAGTCATATAACGGGAAAAAATATTTGAAATTTATTTGATTGGATTTGTCTTAACATAAACTTCACTTTTCTGAAAAAATTCAGTATTTGAGAGAAAGATCCATATTTTTGAAAATTGTCTCCTACCGTGTATGGGAATAAATTATTTTTTGAATTTCATTCGCAATAGCGTGACTTCTTTCGATACTTTTCAAACTAATATTGTGAGATTTTGATTTTCTACTAATTTTTTCTTCAATTGATATCTGGGCAATTTTAGAATGCACTGATTATTTAGTATCTTCATGACAATATCTTGCGTGATTCAATTGCGTTATATGTATTTACATGATAAAAATCTACAAGTGTAAAATCCGTTTGATGTCGATTAATAAGAAGAAATCAGGTATTCTGGTGAAATCTTGCATCCACCAGTTGAATTATCTCAGTAATATTTGTATTATGTACTTTAGCAATATTACCTAGTGTTGCGAGGCTCTGCTATGCATGCTAATTATAATTTCATATTTTACAAAGATGTATGCAAATAAACTATATAAACTATGCATAATAAATAAACAATATGATATTTTTATTCTTTTCGGTGAAACCCCCTGTATAAAATAGGCACTTTTATAAAATAGAGTTATTTATAATAACTCTGTTATATAGTTTATTTGCATACTTTGTGAAAAATAAAATTATAATTGCCGAAAATAATTAATAGAAGAAAATATTAAGCCAATTAAATGGAAATTTGCTGAGATATTGGTGATTTAAATTTTTGATTCTTGCCAGTTTTTTAGTCCGTTAATTTTCTGAGACTTAGTTATTTAAGCTTATAAAAGGCGACAAGATGAAAAAATTTAAATATCTAATTAAAATTATAATTTTTATTTCACCTTAATAATTATTTTCAGGAGGTTCAACTACCATAGCAAAGACCTACATTTGATGATTTTTCATATTTACTCAGATCAAAAGATCAACCGTGGAATTCACACCATTTTTAAATATTTTTGGTGAAACATCTACGTTATTAGGTAACGATTGCATATATTTTTATGGATATAATATTATTATGAAAAATCACACATATTCAGCATAATATACCACTTTTGAAAAATATGCTAGTGCTTCGGATGCATTCACGAAAACTCTTTTTTTTTGGATTGTGTTTAAAAAAAAATTTAATGCTGACAAATGCATGTATTTTTATAAGAGATAAAGTTGTATTTGCCGTGCATTGTGCTTGTGATTAGATTTCCCATGCTGAATGTTTTTTCATGTACCACACATGATATCATTGTAGAATTTCAAAGCGATGCAATGACCGTTTTCGTCGACGTCCAGAAAAAACTTAATTCTCTTTCTTTTTTTCTCCTGAATATGGCATCAGCTATACAAACATTAAAGGTTCGATTTATGATATTTTCTGTGGAGATGAAAGAAAAAAATCCTATTACTGTACTTTATTTGCACATGTTGCAGAATCAGTAATGTATATGAATAGAAGAAGGGGAAAAACAGTTTAAAAGCGAACTTGTTGGAGAGTAGAGTAGAAATACATTTTTAGAGACTTTTTTGCATGAATATCACCGACAATTTTTTTTTCTTAACTTTTTTGTCAAGGAAAATATCTAAAATAAATATTTATAATAATAATAATAATAATAAAAGATTAGAATGACGAAGAAGAGGAGAAGATAGAGGGAAAAGCGTGCAAAACGGCAGTGTTCTGTTTACAAAGTAATCTCATTCCTGCAACAAAGCCTACCACAAAGCCTATTACTGGCAAAATACTCACGTTGTTACCATATTAGCTACTCTGCAAACACTTTATCGCCGCTATGACACGAAGAAAAGAATAGGATACTTTCTTTCTTTTATTTCGCTCATCTTTAGATAATAACCAGGGAGCGGTTATAAAGTATGTTTTTGTGCTTTTATAGTATCTTAATTATTCCATGGATAGTGTATTGTATCAAAATCCAATTTGTGGGCATAGTAATATTGTACGGACGATAAACGCGGGCCAGTTTGACCCTGGGATCCTTTCTTCGTCCAAAACGATAAAATAATAAAACGTACTCTAATTACTGCATAAAACTATTTCCGGAACTAGTTTTTGTAGTTTTTGCTAAGTAGCGGT
This sequence comes from Pholcus phalangioides, assembly GCF_987345545.1. Lineage (NCBI taxonomy): Eukaryota > Metazoa > Arthropoda > Arachnida > Araneae > Pholcidae > Pholcus > Pholcus phalangioides. The sequence continues at coordinate 3,355,152 of NW_028301606.1, forward strand.
ACTTAGCAAGTCAACTGAGTGTATCGAGTAGTTCACGAATAACCGACTAAGCAGCAACAGTGGTGGTTATGTATACTGTATTTGTGGGATTTCCAAACTTTGAAAAAATGGTGTTGTAATCAAGCTTTGTGGGTGCATAATTAGAAACAATTTAATGTTTTTTACCTTAGCATGATCAAAATCCCGTTCCATATTCATTTTTTTCCTCTAGTAACCTCAAAAATACGTCGGACTTTTTTCATCCCTGGTTAAAATTTGCTTGTGAGTACAATCAAAAACATAATTATGCATTGAATTAATCATCTTTGTTTTTTAAATAGCTATTCTATTTCAGGTTTTTGTTTTAAAACTGGGAAGGTGGCGTATAGCTACAAGCGTCAGCCTGGAGATCGAAGTTAGGCAAACTACAGCAATGATTACCATCAAAACTGTTGGGATGCAATGAAGCGGTTGAATGATTTGGTTGAAATAAACCAAAGGCAAGCTACAGATTACTTCAAAATACCTCGAAGCACCATCAAGAACCAATTTGAAAATAATTTTTTTTTAGAAAACCATGTCATCTCAAGTTTATGTGTCGAGTAGGAACTGCCATTTCCTTGTCGCGTTGGCAAAGTTTGTGATAATTTCAATTTATTTTATTCAACAAGAGTTACACTCTCAAAAATAACAAGTATCCTGAAATTAAAAAGTAAATATGAATAACTTATGTTCATTATGTCGTTGTGTTTATTATGTCGAAGTAAAAAAAGGGGGATGTATGTTGATATACATGTACATATTGTGGCTGGCTTTCGGAGTGCTACTTCAATTAGACATTAAAAGGTAGATTAATAAGTTTGTAGTTACGGAACTATGTGAAAATAACTTTTAATATAATTTAGTGAGAGAAAATATTTTTCAAGTTTTTTTTAAAAATGAAGCAGATTAGTAATTCAAGATATACGGAAGACTGGATGTTGTGAAGATATTTATTATTTCAGATGTTAATTTTTTAAGGAAGGAAATAATAAATATCTTCACAACATCCAGTCTTCCGTATATCTTGTATTAACAAGTGGAGAGCGACATTCATGTCATAGATTAGTAATTGTTTGTATTTCATATGGTATTGAATTGAAAAACCTTAGCGCTATGAAAATGAAGTGTTTTTGCAAAATATCTTTGTGTGCATGTGGTATAGAAAAAATAGAATTTGGTCTACGCAGATTTATTGCAATGCGCGTGGGAAAATGGTATTGTTTTTTGTACAGAGAAATTGCAACTTTAAGTGAGTACAGCTGGCGAACAGTTAAAACGTCAGCATATTACGAAAAAGAATATTAGACTGGGTGTTATAGTTATTATATATATTGTTATTCAAATTACTTTTTTTTTTGTAGATTAATTATATAGGACGAATGTTACTATTGTAATCTCCATAATATATATGCAAAGACCGTAATGTATGCGTGATTGAAACCACGAAAAATAATGTAAATATATAACGTGTTCCAATAATTAAGCCTCCAAAGCTTGTCAAAAGAGACATTTTTTGGTATAACTGTTAAGTAAAATTTTGAAAAAAAAAGAAGTAAATATTGATATTTTTATGATCATTACAAGTTGAAATATAAATAAGTTTTCTTAAATAAAAAGGTTTCATTATGAACCCATAAGCTTGGCATGTTCTTCATTTAATGGTTTTAAATGTTTATTTTACGTTCAATTAGCTTAAGTTTATTTAATTATTTTGTTTTTAAGTGTTTATTATTTTGATATGCATAATATAAGATATCCAATGGATATAAAAAGAGTTACCAGAGTTTTTTTTTTAAAGTAGCAATAATATTGAATTTATTGGAAAGTGAATTTTCAATTAAAAAAAAGTGTCAAAGTAGCCCGGCTACAGGTATTCAAATATTTATACGGTGTATCCGCTTAATGTGATCACATCGGGGCTCGAGGCTCTCTGTTAACGATAACCGATTGATTTCTTGAGTATGTTCACATGGAGGAACGTCGGTGTCGGAGGGATATGATCGATGTGATTACAATTTTCAATGGGATAGATAGTATGGACCATGAGTTACTAATACACCGTCAATCAACTGCTTGGACAAGGGCAAACCAGTATCGTATAATAAAGGACAATACAGGTTGTGGTGTCACAGGGAGTTTTTCTCTAATAGGGTTGTTAATAAATGGAATAGCTTACCTCTGGAACCCATGAATTCTAACATAATTGATACGTTTAAAAAGAAGTACGATATACATAGTGGGATAAATCGAGAAGCTATCCAAACTCTGATAAGACGACAATAATCTTTTTTGTGGGCATAATACATTATTATGCTTTTATATTGGGTTGCTGTATTTTGGTTAAACCGGAAGAGAGATCCATATATTTCTTATGTATTGGCATATTTTTTTCAGTCACCTCGTTGAGCAATTTACATGTATTTGTACTTTTATATCTAAAAAATCCCGGTATGCCCTATGACCATATGCCCCGTTTTGCCGAGCGGGAAGGCACAGTTTTCTTTCCCACATAACTATTAGAAATTACGATTTCCTTTTGGGTTTGATAATACGATTAAATAATCGACGTTTTGGTGACGGTGTACCCAAAATTCCAAAACGAACACGGCTATACGCCTTTCGGAACTATATGAAGTTCCTTCATCAGTAGCAGAAACAAAGAAGAAAGAAAATATTGAAAAAACTCCTTATAGCGGGAGTTACTCGCTGTTGTAGACAAGAGTCAAATTCAAAATGAACCGGCAACAAAAGAGCAAGAGAACGGAAAAAAGAAGAAAAATGGCGGAGCCAATCACAACCGAGAACGTGATAGTGATGCTGATGGAGAAGAATAATTATTGAAGAAACTGTTGCCAGATTTTTGAGAAGGGTGGTGTGCTAGATAGGTCGTTGACCAACTGGTTTGTGTTTTTGATGATGTGGAATGATTCGAAGAAATCCAAGTCAGACGGTGAGGGACATTTTCGGATGATTTTGGCAGAAGAGAAGTCAAATTTATGGTCAAAGGACCAGCAGTGTTGGGCTATGGATGAACGGTTAAAGTCTTGGTTGCTTACGTATCTTCTATGCTCATTTAAACAGTATTTTAGGGCACGTTTAGTTTGGCCTATATTATTATTTTAGGGCACGTTTCATATATAGGCCAAACTAAACGTGCCCTAAAATACCGTTTAAATGAACATAGAAGATAGGTAAGCAACCAAGACTTTAACCACTCATCCATAGCCCAACACTGCTGGTTCTTTGACCATAAATTTGACTTCTCTTCTGCCAAAATCATCCGAAAATGTCCCTCACCGTCTGACTTGGATTTCTTCGAATCATTCCACATCAACAAAGACACAAACCAGTTGGTCAACGACCTATTTAGCACACCAACCTTCTCAAAAATTTTGCAACAGTTTCTACAATAATTATTTCTCTCCATCAGCATCACTATCACGTTCTCGGTTGTGATTGGCTCCGCCATTTTTCTTCTTTTTTCCGTTCTCTTGCTCTTTTGTTGCCGGTTCATTTTGAATTTGGCTCTTGTCTACAACAGCGAGTAACTCCCGCTATAAAGAGTTTTTTCAATTTTTTCTTTCTTCTTTGTATCTACTACTGATGAAGGAACTTCATATAGTTCCGAAACGCGTATAACCGTGTTCGTTTTGGAATTTTGGGTAAACCCAAACGTCGATTATTTAATCGTATCACATAACTATTTTGAAAGTTTCGAGTCGTGCTTTTTTTCTGTTGTTTTAAGTCAGGGTTTCTTTTCCTTGATCTAAAGTCGGAAATTGTGAGAGGAAAAAATGGACCTGTCTAATGTGTATCACGAATTATGATACTTTTTAGAGTGTGTAGTACGTTCCATAAATCCCTTGTTAAGCCTTTCGGTCGGGGATCTGTGAATACTATCAGTTGAAAGAAACTGGTCAGGAACTAAAGAAATAGTAATTACAAGATATACAGAAGACTGGATGTTGTGAAGATATTTATTATTTTTGATGCTAATTTTTTTTTTTTTTTAAGTAAGGAAAAAAACTCATCTCTGCCTTTACCGGGAGTCGAACCCGGGTCCCTCGATTGCCGGACGAGTGCTCTGCTCTGACCACTAAGCTACAGAGGAGGTAGAGATTTTCCTTCGCTAGAGCGTATATTCTTCTGTATATCTTGTATTAACAAGTGGAGAGCGGCATTCATGTCATAAATAGTAATTAGTTAAATTACTGTTTTCATGTATTTTTTTCAATTAAAAATAAGCTACTAGCACCAATTTACATCAGTTTTTGTCAAGAAAATTTGAATACGTTTTTATGGGGGGAAGGGAGGGGGAGAACCATAGAAGGTCGAACAGACTGTGTTGCCGAACAAACATTGTCATACGACTGATAATGCTGAACATAATTATTTTCGTCCATTAGACATCAGCATCTAGGAACGAGAAGAGAAAACGCATTAACATCGAAACGTGAATCAGTGTCAATGTTAGATTTTTATGAGGCCATATTTAAACATTGAAAAATTAATTTTGTTTCACTGATTCCTCTTGAGGGGTAGGAAGTATTTGCCTACGGAGCACTAGATACAAAACTCACGAATTTTCTCACGCTTCCGACAGTAATTGAGCAGTTTTAGAGCCAATTAGCGTAAATCTTACGGCAATAACAAAAAAAAGATGAAGTGATAAATTTGGAAGTCGCTGTCTTTTCGACAAAGTAAAAGGTCTCGAGTGACCTCCTGTCAAAACAAAACGTTCCCATAACACCCTCACACATACATACATGAAGCCCATTGAGGTCCTTGTCCTTTTCTCCCGAGAGTTTCGACTTGCAAGTGGTTGCCACTCGTTGTCCTCTTCACCTCTTCTCTTTTAATTGCAGCCTTTTCCGAGTTGATTCCCGAAACGCATCCGTACACATGAGCGGAGTCATTACACGTCGTTGATGTCAAGTATGTATCACCTTGCTGGCTTCTCTGCAGCCGTTGTTACCCTAATTACGAAGGTAATTATGCACGACCTGTGTATCTTTTCTTCACATCCAGCTATTCTTTAAATTGCTCGTATGGCATCTTCCTAATGAGGGTGTAAAAGACACTTTTCGGGACACGTTATAGTCTCTAGCATTGTTTACCACGCAAGATCTAGAACTTGTAAGATAACGCGAGATAAATTTCTTATTACATACACTCTAGAAGTCTGGTGTACGATGTTTTTTGGGTATTTGTAGTCACGAGCAGAGAATAAATTTCAGTGTGTATTTCGTACTTACTAAACACGTAAGGGATTTCAAAATGCCGACAAGTTCTCTTTCCAGATATACAGTAGAACCTCTCTAACCCATTTTTTACTGACGTTGCATTTGCGCAACGCTTTGTTTCTTTTTTTTTTCAATTAATTTTCATTGAATTTTTTGTATAAAATTATTCGTTTTTTAATTCAAAAGTTCTAATGCGTGTCATATAAAAAAAATGTTTTAAAAATAAATTAGGTTTTTTAAGACTTTGAAATGAAATTTTTAAAAATGTTATCTTGATTTTCGATCTGTAATTTTTTCCCTCGCAACCATGAACAGAAATAGGCTATATCTTTTTTTTTTTAATTGGAAAAAAATTGAGTAAATGAGGTTCCAAAAAATCATAATTAGTGATAATTTAAATTAAATTAAACTGATCCATTTATATTAGATCCAATTATAATATTATCAATTGCAAATTTACATTAATTAAAAAAGAAAATAATTAATGCTTTATTTTTTGAAAATTCTCAAATATGCTATTTAAGTAACCAGTTAAAAAAATTGTACAACTTTCTAGGAATTGGAGAGGGATCGTTGGGACTTGGGTGATTCCGAATTATGGATCCAGTCTTTTTCATTTCCCTAAGTTTTCTAGTGTAACTCTATATCTAAAAAATTATGAAAAAATTCAATAATTAACATGCAAAATTTTGGCAGGTCATTTTATTCTAAATAATAATAAAAAAAATATATTTTTTAATTTGTACAAATTGTTTTTTTAAAATTAATTATTCGCAACGATTCAATTAACATGTTAAAGTTTCATCAGCACTACACGCTTACAATAAAAATTAAAAATACAATTTTTCTCAAATACGTTGAACATGATAATAAATATTTATTTATTTCATCACAAAGAAAGCCATAATTTGATTTATACATTTTTCAGGGAACATTTTGTAATATCAAAGAAAACAAACATTCTTACAGGGGTGAAAAATAAAACTGAATTTTATAAATTAGCTTATATAGGGAAAAGCTAGTTGTTTTCCCGCAGTTGTGCTGATATGATAACCAATTTCGAAAGCGATTTATAAAGCGATCTGTGTATGAATATAATAATTTATAATTTAATTTTAAACCAAAATTTCAGATTACATAACTTCACTAGTAAAAAGATTCATTTTTTTGCAAGTTGGCTAGTATGGCTAGTTAAGTTAGTTACTTGGGCTCTTTAAACATGAGTAAATCGTTTTACCAGCATTTAATGCTATTTTTACAACTTTCCACCGTTTTTCGCATTTGAATAGATCAGCTAATATTACACTTAGAAACGTAGAATTTTTTGTTGGCCTTTTTAATGAAGTTCTTAAACACAGCGTGTCCATCCAGAAAGTTGACACTTTTATTTTAATGACTATACAACCACTCTTGCAATATGAATGACATATCTGAGTACTATGCGTCATTAAGGAACTTTTTCTAATTGGAAGTATGTCTCTAAGATCAATGGTTTGCCAGTATAATATCATAATACCTATGCACCCTGTATATATGCATATAGATACGTATAACAGATCATTTAATTTTTAACCACATTTTCTAAATTGCATACCGTTACTAGCGAAAAAAGATCTCTTTAATAATCTTGTATCTTTTGTATAGGCATTGCTCAGATCTAATAAAACCTGAATTTTTTTTTTTCTGTAAAAATTTTTAAAATGTAGATTTTTCACTTCCATATTCTTCCCATAACATAGCTACGGGTGTTCCGTGCTCTAGCTCTTTCAAAGTTCAACTTATTCACATATATTTAAAGAATTACGTTTCCTTTTTGTAGCTTACACCAGCCATACATCCATCTGCGGAAATTTACTTAGTTAATCGCAGGAAGTAATAGAGTGCCGGATAAGTTATACTAACATAAATGAAATGAAGAAAGGGAAGTTCTTTTGATCGAAGATGAAATTGTTGACTAATCAGATTGATTAAGACAGTAAATGCTATCATTGCTTCCATTTACCCAGAAGCCCGAAAACACGGTGGGCACCAACAACAAATGGTATAGGAACTAAAGAAAATGCTCGATGAAGTATATTGACGATAGTGAAAGCCGAAACAAAATTTGGGTGAAGAAAGCACCCATCTAAGTCCATATAAGTAAGGGTTGAGGGGGAAAAAATGAATATTTGCAGAAAAACGTGTCTGGATTATGGGTGTCCAGATTTAGGAGTTCTACTGTACGTCATATATAAATCTTTGAGAAAAGATCATATCTTTATAAGTTGATTTTTTTACATGCAATTATATATAATTGCAATTATATGCATAACAATATTTTTCCTAGTCATATTTTTCAGTAAAAATGAGCAGCAGATAAAATGGTCAGTGGTACAAAATTCACTTACTCCGAGAATTTCCTAATTTTTCTTTTCTGATTTTGTTTTTCTGGCATTTATCATTGCAATTGATTTTGTGCATATTCCCCTCAATCCTTATATCCACAATTCCCGAGTTTTCATAATTATTATTATATTTTATAGTTTTAATCTCTAAACGGTGTGTGATAATTTTGGTTGAACGTTTCGGTTATAAACAATCGACAACTATTTATTCGATTTTAACGTAATCTAAGGATTTTACTTCTAATTTTCGTTCTTTCGGACTGAGGTTTTCCTTGATAATGGAATAATCCGTCCACCGATGGTACTTCAAAAATTTCGAACATTGTTTTGTTTTCTTACTTTGAAAACCGAGCTTTAAATAGTTTTAATGCAATTTTATTCATTTTCTCAGCTAATATGTAGATGGTTTTAAACTTTCGCTAAAATATATTTACTTAAAACATTGTTATCCACTTTCCAAAGAGATTTGAATGTTTATTAAAATTTACAGAGAATGTGAAATTAAATTTTTGTTTCAACTACTGGGTATTTAAATGAAAGATAATGTTCAAGATTAGATTTGATTAAAATTCCGTAGTTTTTATTCCGATGTATTAAGCATTCTTCGAGACAAATATTTGTAGCACATTGAAACCTCGCTACAACGATACTCGATATAACGACAAATTCCTGCACAACGATAAGCTTGCGATAACGCAAATCTTGCTGGAATTTTCCATAGTCTAATGTCAAACCCCTCTCGATACACTGGACGACATCCTTCACTACAATAAACCCCACTATAGCGATATTTTTTGACGACTAAAATTACGGTCCCCTCAAGTGGTATTCACCAATATTAGAAAAATAACTACTATATCAGACATGCACCTCGTTCATATTCCTCTGCGAAACTTGTAACGAATTACTACATGTTGGAATGTGCATGCCCGTGTTGTGAACCTAAATTAAAAGCTGTTTCTGTGTAATGCTTGCTGTATGTGATGCTGTCATCCAGCGTCAGTTTTTATAACTATGAGTGAGTGGAGTGTAATGAGTGAAGATTTTACCGTTGTAGGCCTGCTCTCTGCGGCGAGACTTTTAATGGAGAGATCAGCTCGCAATAAAAGCTGACATCCAAAAACATGAATAACACCAGTAAATGAGTGATAAATCGCAATTCATGTTAGCAAATGCCTGGACTTCTGTTTCCTTAACGTACATGCACCTCTTGCAAATTCCTTAACGGAATTTCTAGCGAATCGGTAAATGCCGAAATGCGTGTTCCGATTACGTAAGTGGTCATAATGTATTTATTCTGTGAGTATTTTCATTCTTCGTTTTCTTGCTGGTGCTGCCATCAGGCTTCCACAGTTCTTGGTGAAAATAAGAATGTTTTGAATTTAATGTTACGTGAGTACCGTGCGGTAATTCTGCCGGTTCTTCGCGAAGAGACTTTTTCAAATGGGTGACCGGCTCGCATTCACGTATCGAAGCAGTTGTTTCACACTATAAGGTGGTTTACTCACAGTATTTTTGTGTACTACACAGACACTAGCTTTATAGCAACTTCATTAACGCTTTCTGACGGTAGATACGGCAAAATACTGATGCTACTAAACACTCTCGAAAGAATGAACACAGATGGTGAATATATCGCTATATTGGGGTTTATCGTAGTGAAGGATGTCGTGTATCCAGAGGAGTTTGACTAATGAAAATTCGAGAAAGATTTGCAAAAATATCGTTGTGCAGGGATTTATCATCCTTTTTAACTAGAGAGGTTTCACTGCATATGCTACAAATACTTGTTTCGAAGAATGCTTAATACATCGAATTTTGCAGAGCCATGTATAACTGAAGTGTAAAGTTTTATCTTTCGGACTGCTTTGAAAAAAAAACCCCATTTTTGGCGATAACAGGTTTTTTAGTGAAATATCGACCAATATATAATATCATTAATACAGTATATTGGTTAATTTTATATAAATTTTTCAAATGTATCATGGAAATTCCACATTCCGATTTCCTAATATTCATGAATAAAAAAATATTCAGCATTATAGCTTTCAAATTATTATGATTTTATTTTAACCATAATATCTCATTATATTAATCTCGGATTACAATTCGGGCAGCAAAGTTGCTGCCTTAAGCCACATAAAGTATTAGAAATTATTTATATATTAGAAAGAATAAATACTAACAAAAACGTGCATTGGAATGAATGAACTGAACATGTCATTCCGAGCAAATAATAATACAGTAATAATGAAAAAAAAATATCTATCCGATTTATGCAATTACGTGTTTTCGGTAAATTGAATGCATCTCTTCTACGAGATTAGATACGCAAATTTAATGAGACATACCCAACTGATAAAGGCGGACATGAATAGAAATACATAACGTAACTTAGCTATTCTTGAATACACAAGAGTTGGAAATGAAATAATTTTTTCCCCGAATATTAGTTCTTTGTTTTGGCTTTTGCTGTGTTGGTTGTTCGAAGTCTTTCGCTTCGTTAGTTTTAATCATATTGAGAGAAAAGACGGGAGAAGATGATATTTTCTCCACTTGATATTACGCTTCGGATTTCTAAATATACACCTCACAACACACCGTTATGAGCATTTCTTTCTTTTCAGACGTTCTTAGAATCCAAAACGAAGCTGAGTGATAAAATAAGATATTTTCAGATTTTATGGAGGGAAAAAATATAAATTTTATTGTTTTTTAGGTAGAGACAGATTGTGGAAAAATTTTATAAATTTGCATCCCATCGATCAGTTCAAAGATATACGTGCGAAATGACTTTACAATACGAGAGATGGATTGCCTTTTTATTGCGATTTTGTAAATTTTTCTGAAATTCATGAAATTCTAAATTTATTTGTGAGGTTTATTAGCAGTATGCCGGGGAAACTTTGAAAACACTTGAAATAGGTTTAATAGTATTGCATTCCACAAGAGATTTTACTGTCAGAACTGACTGTTGCTTCAGCTCATTTTCTGTGATCTTGACAGAGACTTCGCAAGTAGAAACATTTTAGTTACAAAATTGTGCACGTTTTTGCCCCGTGTTTGTTTTCAACATTACAAGTTTAGCGAACCATATTTAGTAATTATGATCTATGCCAGTGGTTCCCAAGGCGTGGGTCATCAACGAAATGGGGGGGGGGGTCATGTGAGATTCTCCAAAATAAAAACGTCCAGATAATAAATTTATTTTTATTTTGAAAATATGTGAAAACTAAAAAAAAATGTCTTCACTCAGCTGAGCTAATTACTATGTAGAGCAATATAATTTTATCAAATTCTCTACTTGTATAATAATCAATAAAGCACGTTAATACTTTTACAGGGTGACTCAGACAGAATAGCCCAATATTAATGTTATATATTTCTTTAAAATTGAAAACACAGGATGTGATAAGTGAAGCGCGGAAGTTAAGGCAAAATGATATAAATGTTTTTTTTTTTTGTTTTTTGCGTATTTTCACATGTTTTTTGTAAAAATGTTTTGTTTTTTCCTCTGCCGAACATTCCTATTTCGGTATCGTTGTATGTTTATTTTCGAATTTTAGAGGCCACATTTTGTAGAAATTAAATGTTATTATCATTGAGAACATCAAAATATTTTTTTCAACTCCCAACCTTTAGTATTAAGGCACTGAAGTTGATTCCCCTTCAGATGCAAATGTTTGAATAATAAACGTGTTCGATTTCCTCAAGTTTCTTCACTGTATGTGATAGAATGGGGGGGGGGGGGATTTTGAAACTTCTAAAACATGTCATTCAAGTAACCAGTAATCATATGTAAAAAATATGTGCAATTTAGTTAAGAAGTTGAGAGAGCTTTCACGAAAATGTGTTGGTTCGGCTGCCGAAAAAAAAGTTTTTACCAGCGTCCTTTTCTGTCGTTTTCGAACACTAATTTTTTTTATCAACGTATATTGTAAGAACATGGCTATCTTTTTTTTGGGGGGAAAAATTGCGTTTTGTGTTATTTTTATAATAAATTATTACAATAAATTTAATTACGACGAAATTTGATGCAGTAAAATATCGGTTTTTTAATAAAATTTTAAATTTTGTTTTCGTCGGTGGACAAATTTTACCGTTCCAAAATTTGACGTTTAAAACGTATTCCCGGTTAAAACTTTTTTTTTTTATTAACATCAAAGGCCAGATCAACTGTATTATTTTCCTCGAGATTATCTTCCGACTCGTAATTATGAACTAATATTGTACATTCATTGTACCATTTTTATTGGCATGGATCTATTTGTGTGTGTGTGTAGTATCCTGTAGAACATTTTTCCTTAAAGATGTAGTGGCCAGTGCATATTTCTGCCACATTGAAAATAAAATATGAACCAAAATCGCTACTCGTGACCAGAGCCGTAACTAGTTACTGTAGAACGCTGACGGGGAGTGTCCGCTATTGGAAAGGTACGATATAAAGTATAACACCGTTTATACGACTTTCGCATGTATACGACATTTGACTTCTGTCGCAATCGGTCCCTATATGTTATTGTGAATAAAAATGATACACCGGGGTGGTTATGCATAATCATCACTCGCCTCGATATAAAGAAAGTTTGATTAAATTTCCACTACATTTATCTGTTCTATCGGTGGTTACGCATAATTCCCAAACAAGTTCTGACAAATATGGAAAAATTTATAGCCTTTTTTTCGCTTCAATAAGCCCATCAGTTATTTTTTCCCGTACATGATACTTGAACTACGCATATTTTGTAATAAAAATTAAATGAAATTAATTGTGAAAAAGAAATAAAACTTCATAACAACATATCAGTTAGTTAAGTTGGGTTTCTCCACCCGAATCAGCATACGCAAACAAAAATATTATTACCGTTCGGAATCAGCACCTTGGCCATAGTTATGTTCAGTTAATCAAGTAATTGATAGACGGATTATCATATTCACCAATACGAGCTTGGGAATATACATAAAAACATAATTATGATTTCATGAAAATCTCTTAATCAATATTTCATAACCGTCGAGTATCATAAATTCTCGATTTATGGACAAAAACTCACAAATTAGAGTATGTAAAAAAAAATAGTTTGTCTAATTTAGGAACATAATAGGAGCATAAAGCCGGGTTTTCCTAGGAGTAGAACACTGCGCCATGTGCAGCGAAAAACCTGAAATTCAGGTTTTTTTTACCAATCAGCGTTTTCGCGCTGCGCTCGCTGTAGAAACCTGCTGTAGGAAAACCCGGCTTAAACGCTTACGCGAGTACCGCTAACGGGGAGTGAAATACATTAAAGCGCTCTATTCCACGGAACTGGTTACCGAAAAGTGACCGTTAACGGGAGGTGTCCGTTAAGGGATGTTCTACTGCATATTCAAAATCTTGATCAGTTCGTGGTAACACGCAGATTTATTTCTCCCAAATAACGTTCCAACTACCAAAGAAACAAGCTCATTCCTTATTTCATATTTAGCTTCGATACTGAACAGATGTAAACAATCGACTCTTCACTAAAATAAAATAAAAATATAACCCGAAATGCATAAAAAAAAACTGTAATTACGATTTTTTATCTTCCAGAAACCATTATATCGTTTTATTTTATTCCTTTTTTTGGCAGTTTTTCGTTGAAACATACATTCGAGGGTGTCATTATTATCTCCACAAATCCCTCTAACATTTTTATTTACATCGCATTTCTGTTTCCATTAGGTTCCTGTACAAGGGCATAAAATTTTAGTGATCGTGAGGTCCAAGACACATACAGTATATATAAGAAGAGGTTGAAAGAGTAAAATAATAAAATAAAATAAAGGGTTACAAAAGGTGAAGAAGCGTCGTAAAAGCAAATCACGCATCAAGGAGAAAGGTCGGATAATAAATTTTTACAGCGGACGTGTCTCTGTAATTTCTTTTTTCTTTTCTTTATTTCGTTTTATTTTTCGCCGTGAGGTTGCTCAGCGTTGTTTCAACATAATGACAAATGTTGTTACTTACAAAATATATATGCCCATCGCAATGACCACTACTTACTCGGATTCATGGGTCCAAGGAGTACTTTAGGTCTAGTCTCATGTACCATTTACTATCCAAACTTCTAAATTACAAACTTTTACACTACTAGTCTCGTCAGAACTTTGAGATATTTTACGGTAATGGGATATAGGTTTGTTAAATGATGTTTAAGAATGACTTTTCATGTAGTTAATGTCGTGATTGCGTTAATTTTTCCCTTGACCCTATGGATTTTTGAGTCATAATCGTTGATGATTATGATATCAATCAGAGGCGTCTCCGATTCGTATATGCCGGTGAATTAAGATTTAATGAATCTTTATCTTCCCATGTAGATGAAATCAATATAAAATCAATGATTTAATTTGCGTGACAACAGAAAAAGAGTTTTTATAATTTTCTTGTGTTTTTATACGAGTCTATCTGCGTTAAAATTTTTGTTCTACCTGTAACAAAAGTATGTTCGGTGAATTTCCACACACAAAGATGCTGGCAAGGCATTATTTATGGTAAGATTTTTTATTGAAATGCTCTTTCTTTTCAATACTATGTTTTTCTCAGACAAGAAATGTTATAAACCCATATAAAAAAACAAAGAAAACAGCGAATGTAACTGACGAATAACTAGTTTTACGAATAACTAAGATTTCGTGTCTACTATTTTTACTTGACTATTATTTCGAACAATACTTGTTCAAACGTTTTGAAATTTTGTATGTTTTTTGGCGCTGTAGCATTACATGTTTTAACGCGAAAATTCCTTATAGAAGTGATTCACGAGCTATTTCATGACATAAAATATTGGTAGAAATTTTGTTACTTTTGAAAAATTTTCAGGTTGTTGAAATGAATTTCGACAACGAACAAAAATCGAAAATCTATATCGTTAAAATGTGAAACACTATAGACAAAATTTCAGAAAAAAAATTGAGTGAACTTCATAGAAAATTTTTGAATGCACCTTGAAGACAGGTGATTTTTCTCATCGGAAAAGACGGGAATTTGAGAACGTACACCGACCTACTATCATAGTAAATTCCATAATAGAAAATGAAAACGTTGAAAGTTAGGTGGCATCGTTGTTCAGCAGAAATATATTGAACTAACTTCTAACTCATCAAGCATTTCAAACGACTGACCGAGAAGTCAATTTTCAGCGATAGGTCAAATTGAGATTGTTTTCGAATGAGCAACAACATCGATGCATGAATCTTTCTCTTCTTCGCGATCGAAACTGTGGAAAGGGTAGTCCAACTTTTTAGGCTATCTGGTCTGCATTGGCGGATAACAATACAGTTTTAGGTCCCACTCGAAGTGTGAAATTTAGCTGAAGATTTTTTCGTCGGCTTTGCCAGGCATAAGCACTTGAAATTAACACGAAATTGTTGAAATATTTTGAAAATTTTTTAGGGTTGGTTTTTAAAATCTGTGGATTCGCAATAATACCTGTTGTAGTAGGGGTCGGACATCCATAGTAGGGATCTCTATAGATATGTTCCCATTAAGATACAGTTTTAGCCCACAGAATGTTACTCAACCGAGGAGGAGTTTCATAGTAATGCATATTGATGAAAACTTATGAAGCCTGGCCAAATTCGTGCGTGTGTTATTAAGTAGGTGCCGCCATCTCTCTTACACATTGGCAGTGAAAAATTAGCAATGAGTAAATGCGTGATTAGTGATCCGCATCATATTTTCGGTAAATGAAACTAATGAATGATAATATTATAATTTCTGAAAGAGTTTTTAATCCTTTATTTAGCAATGTTGCTCACAGGCAACATAGTTTTTTCTTATATTATTCAAGTAAACACATTGTACACTTTAAGCTCGTTTCGGCATTGATTCATCTAACTCCTAAACATTCGATTTTTACTTGTCAGATTTTTATGGAGTTTCTATAATTAAAATCAAAATGACTCAAGGGTAAACGTGTCTCCCTATTTCTTAACAAGTCAAGCAAGAGTGATTTTTAATCCTTGAATTTTGGAGGTATATACTATTTGTGGAGGGAAACATACAGTATATTTCCGTGCATTCTTCACCAATGATACAAAAGTGAGTTGGAAAATAATAAGTGACGTATTTATATTGTTTCAAATCATATAAACACAGTGTGTTCCTAGACGCGCAACATCCCATTTACTTTTTTGAATACAAATACAAACACAAAGGTCACAACAGCCAGAATTCACAACGAGGTGGCTGAAACGAATGCCCATAAAAAATATGCATGTGTGAAATATCACCAAAATACAGCAACCCAATTTAAAAGCATATTATCATGAAAGAAAAACTTATTATTAATACTATATAATATACTGCCCATAAAAAAGATTCCGGTAGTCTTATCTGAGTATGGATAGCTTCTCGATTTATCGCACTGTGTTTATCATACTTCTTTTTAAATGTATCAATTGTGAGAGATATAGATGGCTTTTTTTTTTCTTTTTTTTTTTTTTTTTCTCAGCCAGAGATATCAAGGAAACAGTTATTTTCCGGATATTATGCTGAGGTGAGCTCGGAAAGAAAAGTCATCTCGTCTCCGCCGGGACTCGAACCCAGGCCCTCTTGCATACCGGGCAAGAGGGCCGGTATGCAAGATGACTTTTCTTTCCGAGCTCACCTCAGCATAATATCCGGAAAATAACTGTTTCCTTGTATCAATTGTGTTAGAATTTACGACCCCCCCTTGTATAAGCTATTCCAAGTAAAGAAAAATATTTGTGAAAACACAACCCCATATTGAAGAAAAATTCCCTGCGACACCACAACCTTGAATTGTCCCTTACCAATCGAAGCTGGTGTCCCACTTGTGGAACCAGTTGATTGATGATGTATTAATAACTCATAGTCCATTTTATCCATCCCGTTGAAAATTTTAAACACGTCGATCATATCCCTCCGACACCTGCGTTCCTATTTCAAGCTCAAGTCTTTCTGACAACGAGAGCACGCGTAGCTCATCTCTGCACCCCCTCAATCCTCCGGTTATAGTGACGGACTCGCGATGCGAGGATCCGGGTTCGAACCCCACAGTGGTGGTCGGCTGAAGTTGGTTTTCTTTGGTTCCCAACTTCAAGGCGCAAATGCGAGCCAATCTCCCCGTTAAAAAGTCTCGCCACAGAGAGCAACAGTCCTACAACGATAAATCATTCAATCATAACACTTCACTCATAGTTAGAAAAAAAAACTGGTGGCAGATGGCAGCACTACACATAACAAGCATTACAGAGAAACAAAAAACTTCGTCAGGTTTCACTACACGTACACGCACATTCCCGCATGTACCGATTCGTTGGGGGTTCCACGGGCGGGGTGCATGTGTGGTGTAGCAGTAGTAGGTAGGGCCTCCAAAAAATGGCTCGGGGATCCATGATGTTCTTAAGTCAGCCACCTCGTTGGGCAATTTGCCTGTTGTGGCGTTGTATTTGTATTTGTATGTATTTAAGTCCTTGTCCCTCTATAGGTACGGCCTCCACAAAATTTTACGAAATACTCCAGTATAGGAAGCGCCAGTAGCCTCAGGAAAGCGGAAGAATAACTTCAGGAGAACGAGAAGAGACCTTTTTGAAATGAAATCGACCAGTCTATTTGCTTTAAAATTGGAAATTTATATAATAACATAACGATAATTTTCTTTGTCATGTAATATCATTCAGGGTACCTCAACTGCTTCATATTATTGATTAAAATTTTTCTCCTCTGGATATTTTATTGCTTGCCAAGTGTTGAAATCGATAAGTTTTTTATAGAAATAACATTTCTTTATAATATGGGAAACCAAAATCTTTCAATTAATTTATGTACCACCGATTATGCAACCCGGAATGTAAAACAAAATCAGAGTTAACTGTTATCGTCGGCATAATGTAAAATTCCAATTTTTCTCTAATTAAAGAAAAACTCAAAATTAAATTTATCATACAAAAATCTATTTTGAAGTGATAGATAGTACTATCACTGTTAGTACTATCACTGTTATATTATATAATTTAATATACCCCCGAAATATGCACAAAATCATATGCTTCATCGATAAATGGGACGAAAATTGGAGACACATAAAACAGGACATGTAATACAAAAATAAGACTGCAAGCCATTTTTAAACAATCTACATGTTTTTCGTAAATAATGATTTAATTATTCGCCCGAAAAGTTGCTGGAACTTGTCACGATAATTCATAACCGTATTGTACGTTGTACCGAAGTTTCGTAAAAAGGGTCGAGACAAGATGAAATTGCTTACAGCGTTACACTGAAAGGACGAGAATGCATGTAAGAAGATATAATAAGCAGGATCGAACAGAAAATTTTCCATTCCGTTCAACTCATCGTCTTCCTCCCATGTTTTGGAGTATTTGCCTCTCTTCGTGACAACAGCTTGCACTTCTTGTGGCAATAACTGTTACACGAGATGACATAGTTCGTAACACACATTCGTCGTAAAGATCAGGACTAAAATGAAACTCTGTATGTGTGTGTCTAAGGAGAAAGTAAGGGTGGGAGGGAGATCAAGAAAAAAAAACAATGGTGAAAGACAGCGACGTAGTGGACAGTATCAAGACTTAAAAAGTAATAGAGGGAAAGACTTTTTGTTAGAAAAAATGAAGTCGGACCAAAAGAAGGAATCTTCAAAGAAGGAAACAACATAAGAAAATAATGGACAGAATTAAAAAGAAGTGGGACCTGTGTGACGAGAAGCCTGGTATGATACGTGTGTGTTATTAAATAGGCCATAATACTTCAGCTCACACCAACTCCGGCCACATCGCTGTACTGCCATTAACGTGTTGGACTGGAAATGAAGGCGTCATCTGTCGGTGGTCATCTCAAGCTCATCAGTGAAAATTTCTTGGTATCTGTATTCTTCTTCCGGTTTGAACCCGGGTCCTGATGGCAACCTTCATGGTGATAGTTGAGCAACTTACCAACAGCCACTCGGGCATTTATTAAATAAGTGCTGTCTACTCCTTCACACATCGGAGCTGAGGAATCACTAAAGCAAAAATGCGGGATGCAGTCATCCGCATCTGAGGATCTCTCATCGTGGAGATCTAGGTTCGAACCCCTTTGAAGCGCAGTGGTGGTCGATTGAAGTTTATTTTCTGGGGTGTTCAACTATGCAACTATGAGGTGTGAGTTTAAAACGGTCTCCCATTTAAAAAAGTATCTCCACAGAGCGTACACAGATCTACAATGCGATACCGTCAAACCGAAAGATACCCAGGCCACATCGCCATATGGCAATATCGGCTTATTGTCCACACGAACTGGATACCTCTGGCAATTTATTCATAAAAAAGCATACATTACAAAATATACATTACAAAATATACATTACAAAATATACATTACAAAATATACATTACAAAATATACATTACAATCATAACAACTATAAAATCATAATCTAAGTGTAAAATCATAAAATCTAAGTGTAAAATCATAATCTAAGTGTAAAATCATAATCTAAGTGTAAAATCATAATCTAAGTGTAAAATCAATTGCGAGATCACAAATCTACGTATACAATCGGAAATCAAGCATATAATCCTATATATTCCATATTAGATCTTAATTCGAATATAAAGTCCTAAATCACATATTGAAATCAATAATAAATCAGATAAAATTCATAATCGATTTCATCCTCAATTTAAATCGTTCGATTTCCATGACATTATACTGGTCTTGTGCTATCAGTCAGTCTTTTTTGTAGTTGATCAGTTTCTTTTTTCTTTGTGAGCGGCGAGGTGGTGCAGTTTGTACTTGTGCTATAGGCTGATAAGGCGTCCGTGGGATCACTTTGTCTTCATTGTCTTCTATCCATCTAATTATTTTCTTGACTTTATTTATTCTACTTTTGTTTTTAAAAATCTCTCTGATCCAGAGTGTGGTATTTTCAGCAGCGGGCACAGCCATGTGCTTTAGATGTGCAGTTAATGTACATGTTGTCAAGTAATGGATGGGAGTGCCGATTTCACCACAAAGGCAATGATCTGTTCCTCGTTTTTTGAAGGTAATTTGGAAAAGGTCCGTGATTGGTTGTAAAAAATACAAGTTCTGTGCTCCAATTTTTTGCGTTGTGTGAAACTTTTGGTACTATTTTGTGGACACTTCTTCCAGTTTTAGCATCATTCCATCGGGTTTGCCATAGATTGAGTATTTATTTTCTTGCCTTTTGTTTCGCTGTTGATGAAGGTAATAATATTTTAATTGATTGTCGCTGCTTTGGCTATTGCGTCTGCTTCTTCGTTCCCCCACTCACCCACGTGCGCTTTGATCCAAGATATGCGAATTTGTGGGTTCTTGTGGAGGACCTGTCGAATTTCCCTAGCCATAGCATGGATGGTCATCGGGTTCTGTATTGCATATATACTTGAAAGGCTTTCGCTATAGATTATAGTTGCTTGTTGGAATTCTTGAGCTTTTATGGTTGCCATGTATAACGCTAGTAATTCAGCTTGAAGGATATTATTGTCGTTTTCTAGCTTACTACTCCAGCACTCGATGATCTTATGATCTTTCGCTACTACATATGCTGATGCTGTTTCGGAGATAGTTTTTGAGCCATCTGTGTATGTATGAGTTCTTTGGCCTGCTATTTCTTTGTTCTGGTTATTCCCGATATGGTGTTGATATTCTTGGTGTTGATGCAGGTCTTCACCGATGAGTGGATAGTTATTTGTTTTTCCCGTCTCTGATATTCTGGAGCAAAGTTTAATGCACCAATCTTTGCTGGTCGGTGTAGACGTAACAATAGACCCATTTGTGCTTCATAATTCATCCATAGGCTCCAAGGCAGACAACCTGTAATGACATATAATGCACTATTTGGTGTTGTGTGGTACGCTCCTGTGATATATAATAGTAAATTACGTTGGGCTGAGTCTAATTTCTGTTGCATGGAGTCGGTTGCGCCTGCGTACCAAATAGGTATTGCGTAAGCCATTATTCGTGTTGCTATTGTCCAAATTCGTCGGTATCGATATTTGATTCCCCATTTCGCTCCGACAATACGATACCGACATAACACGAAAATTCAACTATTTACCATCTTAATTTCTAAATATAGAATATGAATCGCTGTTAGAACACGAAACAAGCACAACTACTGACAACAGAAATACGTTAGATTCACACATACTCAGAACACACATTTCAGCATGTACGAATTCGTTAGAAATTCAGTAGCGGAATGTGTATTAGGTGCATGTACGGTTAAGTAGTAGTAGTCATCCGCATCGTATTTTTGTGCACCCTGGTGACAGCGAAGTATTTTCCCCTAATCCTGCAAGGCCTGTTTCTCAAGCCGATACAATAGTCTTAAGGAGAAATCTTGGGATCATTGGGATTTGAAGAAATCACTTCTCTCCTTTTACATTTTCCCAGGCTTTTCTTCAAACAATTCAATGCGGATATACAATTAGTAAAATAATTGTTAAAATCGCTAACTATTTATATCAATATTTTTTAAACATAAGAAACAAAACATATCAATTTATTTATGCAATGTCAATTATGTCTCCAGAAAGAGGAAACAAAATCAGAGTTAATCGTTATCGTTAACGTACTATAAAATTTCAAATTTATTCAAATTAAATATTCCAAAACTTATCACAGAAAAATATATTGTGATATTCGATAAATGGATTATTATAATTTAATCAATTTCTCCAAAATACGCAACGAATTCATCGATAAATGTAATAAAAATTGAAGTCATAAGACAGGTCATTTAACACGATAATGAAAGACTCTGAAAGCCATTTTTAAACAATCTACATGTTTTTGTAAGTAATAATTTAATTATTCGCCGGAAAAGTTTGCTGGAGCTTGTCACGATGAATCGTAGCCGTGCTGCGCGTTGTATCGAAGTTTCCAAAAAATTGTAAAGACAAGATAAAATTGCTTACAACGTAATAATGAAAGGACGAGAGAGTGTGTGTGTAAGAACATATAATAAGGGGGGATCGAACAGAATTTTTCATTTCGTCTAACTCACCGTCTTCCTCCCATCTTTTGGAGTATTTGCCGCGCTTTTCTGCGTGACAACAGCTTGCACTTCTTGTGGCAATAACTGCCACGCGAGATGACATAGTTCGTAACACACAGTCGTCGTAAAGATCAGGACCAAAATGAAACTATGTATGTGTGTGTCTAAGGAGAAAGTAAGGGTGGGAAATAGAGTGCGAGATCAAGAGAAAACAGGGGGCGAAAGACAGCGGCGTAGTGGACATCGAACAACGACAAGACGAAAAAGTAATAGGGGGGAAAGACTTCTTAGAAAATGAAGTAAAGAGTCTGACCAAGAAGGAATCTTCAAAGGAGGAAAGAGAAGGAATGGACAGAAGTGAAGAGGAAAAAGGAGGAGGAGGAATAGCGACATCGCAAATATCTTGGCAAATGTTGACAACTCTCTACAAAACCTAGAGATGTCTCGTCTAGAATTAAGGTCAAGGGATTGGTAAGAAAGACGGAGATGGAAAGAAATGTTTCTCGGTAAATTCTCGGAAAACCCTGGTTTAATGTTTAAGTATACATGGAGTTAGAAATGGTTTTCCTTACATCCAAGTAAATATGGAAGTATAACCTTCTTTCACAAGGGAAAAAATTGATTCATGTATCTTTAAGTTGCATTTGAGGGTGTATTATTACTTTATGTCTTGTCTCTTTATTCCACCAATAACGTATAGAAAATACATTTCCATGCTATCTTAAGTTTTTACGCTCAAGGAAAAGCATCCCGGAGAGATTTATATCCCTTAAAAAGTGTTTGGCTACCAATATTTTCCAAAGATCTAAGAAATTTCGTATTTGTTCTAAAATAAATTCTTTGAAATAATATTTGGAGATACGGTGATAATACCTCGGATAACGGACGCTTCGGCTTACGAATTTTTCGGCTAGTGAAGATGATTGTTTTTTTGTGATTTTTCTGCCTCTCGACTAACAAACGTTGTCGTTGATACGGATACACGCGCTAATATAAAACAGCCACGTTGTGAGCTGAATTGCGCCAACCATCACTAGTCACTGACCCCGTTTAACACATGTTCACCTCCCAATCTTTGTCCAGGAGATTCCAGGTGAATCTCCATTTCTCTTTTTGAGATTGTTTGAATCATTTCATCTGAAATGAAAGATTCACCTAAAATGGAAAATGCATTGAAAAGAAAAAAAAAAAAAAAAAAAAAGTATATCTTTTTCAGAGCACGCGTTCTTTCAGTTCAAGACTCAGCATCACGCTGTCTGGATATCCGACATCATCTTCTTCATCTGCATAAATACGAGACACAGGAATGAGCTGACTAAAGCATATATAGATGGGTACACCTACGACTGAGTTTTGTCTACACCGGTATTTAGTAAAATAAAGCTGGTGTTTGTTGTGTGAACATACTGTAAAATAAAAAGATCTTCAGAGTATTTCATCTTCCTATAAAGTCTCATTTACCCAATTGTTATGCTGTTCCTTTTCGCCACCGTTATCAGATGCGGGACCCGGTGTGAAATAAATCTCTTGGCTAATAGCTTCCTATTTTATATATAAATTTATGATAATTCGTTCTGGAATTGCGTTCGTTAGCCGAAATCTTCGTTCGCCGAAACGCGAATCCCCCGTAGGTTTCTATGAAAATTTGTTTCATTTTTTTAAATTTTTTCTTCCATTAATTCTGAATTTTTATCAGTTCTGAGACATTCTCTTTGACTTATTCTGAATTTTCATTGAAACCTGTATACGGGGGAATCACGTTTCGACGAACGAACGCAATTCTGGAACGAATTATCATTAATAGCCGAGATATCACTGGATTTTGTGCAAAACGATGTTGTTTGAAAATTTCTATTATATGCAGGACATCGCATAAGTTCGCAAATTGTTTAAATACTCACTAAAACGGAAAGTATATTTGAATGACGTTTGCGAAGAAAGTTATTCAGAAGGGGGATTATTTTTGGTGCAGAAAAAGAAAAAAAAATGCTGTTCACACATAGAGGAGACTGCACGAAAGCAAACCACTGGAAATATATAAATCAAATTTCTGTCAAATGCGGGGTGTACGATTAGCAGCACATTTTTACATTTGCCTGTAGGCTTCCCGAGACCGTCCAATTCTTTGGGAAAGAGCACAAACCATCCCAAGAAGGCCTCTCTGCACAGCCAGCGATCATGTCTGCCTGTCCGTCACTGGTGCGTCATTGTGATGTTGACACAATGGTGAATAAAGCCTATTGGTAAAGTTGTTTTACCCCAGTCATGCATCATCGGTTAAAGCTTTACGAACGTTTTGGACACAGACAAGATTGAGGCAAAGTTGCGTTTCAAGAAATCCTGTTGGACATTTGTACACCACCCTCTATTGACGAAAAATGTGAACTAAATGGTTATCAATACTAAAAAAATCTCCCCTTGTGATAACTTTTTCGCAAACGGCATTCCTTCAGTTGTTTATGATCTTTTAAACTATTCACAAATTCACAGAACGCTGTCTACACTCTTTTCGAATCGCATAAGCAAAATGTTCTATTGTTCTAACCGAGTTTTGTAAATGATAAACTTCCTTTTTTTGCGGGCTATAATCACGTTTTATATAATAGAATTGATCTCTATTCACTCCTTCGAGAGATCCCTATTCCCTCGAGAAACTCTATTGTTTTCCCCTAATATCATTCCAAAGCGTGAACAATGATTTTCGTTTTTCGTATCAGAAAATGAACGACGTATTTTTCGTCATATCTCCTGCTTCTTCTTGTACTTGCTGATACTGCGAAATCCCCTTGGCGTTGCCTCCGGCCCCGGAAATTAAAGCCTCATCCGCTTCACGTATCGGGGAAATAGGGCCATCCATTCGACGAGTCTGTTTTGTAATTTGAAGTGCAGTTTGAGTAACATCCTCTCAAGTCATAGATTTGTTAGGTGAAAAAATAATATTCAGTCTAAATAGAATTATTCCTTTATATAATAGCCTTGAAATTGCAATTTTCGGCCTCATGAGTCAGAAAAAATAGCTACGTATAATCTTTCGAGAACGATGGTGGACTTGAATACACCACGGTGCTTCATATGATTTTATCTTATTATTTTAGAATCGATAAGAACCTATTTAGCGACTTAACATTTGGCTCGTTTGACACTTTCATTGCTATTCGACCATCAGAGGGGATGTATCAGCTTCGAAAACTTGGTAAGAATAATCCAAGAAAGATAAGAATTGATTCTGAACGATCGTTTCACGTATAATGTTGGAAAGGAACCAAGTGTTGATGCTTGACAATCATCCTTGATATCACGTGACATAAAATAAATAAAATTGAGAAAAAAGTAGTTTTACTTTCCACATTTCTTTTGACCAATAATCGGTAAACATTTGACATTTTTTTTGTTTGTGCTTAAAACTGCTTTTGCTTTTTCTTATTTTTATCGCCCTTGAGTTTTGTTTCAAGGGTTTACGCGCGTAATGAGTGATTTCTCAAAGCAAATTTTGTAGTTAAATACACATATTTCAGCATAAATTTCATTAATTCTTACACGACAATTTCGAGGTATCTCGTCTAAATTAATCCGATTTAATTGGTCAATCCCGAAATATCTCTGGTACTTAAAACCCCCTGATCTTGGAATTGAAGAGCCCAGATATCATTGTAACTTTTCCTTCTTCTGATAACATGTTTACTTCTCCCCCTCCGTCTTGTCAATCAACTGCCGGAGGGGGGGGGTCAGCTTTTATTCAAAGTCTGATAACAGACCGGGAAAGAAAGGCTGTTTTTCCTTTCCCTTATATGGATTTCTTTTGCCTTATGCCCAGAGCATAAATAACCGAGAAATCAATAGTTTTTTTCCTTGTTTATTGACGTGAATACGATTTCTAAATTGCCGGATGATATTGAGAGCATTCGCAAACAGTTGCGTGACGAAATCCTTCAATGACTCTTATTTCAGGACGTACCTAACGCAGGTCAAAAGCAATGATATCGTCAGATGCACTTGACAAAGGTGCTCTCAATGGCGTCATTCTGGTTTCAATATCTTCCCCTCTGGACACCAGGCCCGCTCCCCTGATTCGTAACAATAAAAGTTTCCGCTACATCTCGAGCGGTTAACAACGAAAACAGACGACATTGGTATCATTTGTTAGCTAAATTCATTATGTCAGTACCGAACACGCGGTTCAAAGTACAAATAACGCACTCACGTCAGAACTTGCAGCCATGTCTATGACACAGCCTACCCCGATTTTTTCATTATTATTTTGTGTTCGGGGGAGGGAGCATATCAGCTCACGCATTCAAAAAATATTTTTCGTGAAAATAGGTGGCAATTTCTAGAATATATAGTGATTTCCACTTCGTCAGTTATAATGGCGATCAGGGAAGTTTTAAAAACTGCTAAAAGGGTTAATATTGATGATGTTTCAATAAAGTCACTTGATGAAGCCTTGTAGCTCAAAAGCAGCATGAAAGTGGTGATGCACCACAATAGGTGAGAAAAAATTATCTGTGATGGCACTTTAATAGCTATTCAGAGATCCCAGGAAACACTTTACGTTTTTCTTCCTAAAATAAAGACCATGTTTTCAAGGAGCGTTCTCAAATCAAAATAGTGGTTGAAGGTGTCATAACTAATGGGAAAGGATTTTTCTGTTCCATTATTTTAAGGGAACTAGATTTAATGACATAAGATTTACTGAAATAATGATAATAAATATGAAGAAAAAAGAAAAAAAGTACTAGCAGAAGAAATTTTCTTCTGCTAGTACATATTTATTTACATCCTGACGTTCCGCACTCATCTTTTGGCGTCATCTTTGGATTTCAGTGATGCTTACGTTTTTGTAATAAGTGACGAAAAATATCTGTGTACCGAATATGAGAAATTTTATCACTGAGCGCGGAATGATTAGTGGCTAATTTTCGTGACAGGATAATAAAAATTGATCGAAATGAAATAGAAAAATTTTAATGCCTTGCACAACATTTTCTATGTCTTTCTACAGGCTGAAACAACGCCCTGGCAGTCTAGGATTCAGAAGTGGTCCTCCAGAGTCATACCTTATATACGGGATTTGATTAGATTCAGAAGAGTTGTACGAGGTTTTTTCCAAAAAGTATCCGACCATAATTTTTCGTACGTGAACCAATTAAATTAGGGAGGTGTAGTTTGGTGCACGTATGTAGACAATCCTAGTATATATGAATGGTCGAAGTTTTTCCTGCCTACAGAAGCTGCCAGTCGCTAGCAGACCACCGATACATCACAGATTGCGACGCAGGTCCTGTTGGTAGTACTTTTTTGTTGATGGTCGTACCGTGCGGTGAGTACTCGTGAAGAACAACGCCACTGAAGTTAAAGAAAACGGTCAGCATCACTTTGGCATTGCATCTCGTGAAGACAGTCAAAATAAAATGAACGGATTCAATGCTGATGGTCGCCTCGTCAGCAGATTTTCAGATCGTGATCTGATGATGCTGCATCACTAGAGTCTTCACGTAGTCAATAACGATCTCATTTCTGGATTTGGAAGGCCTATTAGAACGTATCCCACTCTCTATTGACGTACGACCATCTTTAAAGCCCCTGTACCACTTTAAGTATGTACCTTTATAGGCGTGTTGCTCATTTCTACATCATTCAAAGGTCTGTTGAATCTTGCAGATTCCTCACACCCGAAGCGTCACATAAAATTTAATGAGTATTGTTGTTCAAGATTTTTTTGGCCATTTTGTCGCTAATCGAAAATTGACGTTGGTCACCTACAGATCCTCATTCATTGGTGGCCTCCCGGTGAATGACAGCTACTGCAGGCACGTAAAAATTCAAGCATGCGCATTGGGATCGGCTGCATATGTGCATCAAACCCCGCTTTCCTAGCTTCATTGGTGTCCGCACGAAAAATTATGGTTGGATACTTTTTCAACAAGCCTCGTATTGGCTAGACATGTTGGGATCTGGTGGGCTGCTCCTGTGATGCTCAAAGATGATCGGTTTGAATATAGCTCCTTCTCTGGCTCTCGTCGGGTCCACTTCTCGGCTCTCTGTCTCTATTGGGGAAATGGAACGCAAATAGGATTGTTGCAGAAAAAGTCACTATCGAATCTCGGAAGATGCCAGGCCACAATTTCGGAAGGAACGTCAGTATCTCAAAGAAGCACCTCTCTCTGGCACCTAACCATCCGGAACATATTGGTGAACGTGACATGTTCCGCCAAACGAAAGGGGGGGGGGCGATAGACGAGCTGAAGTGGAACCTGCAACAACCTACCAGCCCTGTCCTATCTTGAACCGTTTGCGAGTTATTGTGGATAATCGACTATGGGGGGAAAAAAGGGGAAAACTCAAATTTGTGATGATCTTTAAAATACCTACACGCACACATTAAGCACATATTTTAAAAGAACAGAAACATTTCTATAATGTGGCATCCTTTTCATCCCGATATCTGGATGGACTAAAATAGTGGAAATGTTCAAAAACGAACTGTGTCGCTGAAAGTTTTCATCACCAATTATGCTAACACCCTTCTGCTCAAAAAATCAATCAAATTTACAAAAAACTTATATCACGAAATATCACCAACTTTCGAGAAAGAGCCTACAATAAACCATGTCGATGATCGAGTCAAGGAGAAATTAAGTATATTGTTCGCAATAATACATTGCTGAAATCTGCGTTCGTCGAAATAATTTGAGTAGGTTTTGGCGAAAATTCTGTTTCACCAATCTCTCAGCTGTTGAAGCTAGGATATCCTGTGAATATAATTATTGTCACCTTATAGAAATTTTTGTGAAAAATCAAATTGTCGCCACAATCTGTAACCACCAATTTCAATCAAATATCTACTTCGGCAAACGCTGATTTCAGTGATGTATTGCAAATAAAAAAAGACTAAATTTCTCCTAAATTAGAACACTGATATGGTTTATGATAAAATCTCTCAAAATCTCATGAAATTGAAAAGTTTTTTTTTTCATAAATTTTACTGCTTGTAGCTAGAAAGGTATTTGCGTAATCGGCAATTGAAATGTTTGGTGGCAATTCGATTTTGAATTTTGTCAATCTTACAGCGCTTGTAGCTCGCTATCAAATCTGGATATTCTGAAAATGGTTTTAACAATTATAAGATTTTTCTGCTCTTTCCAAATGTGTGTGTTCTTAGTTTGAATGTAGGTCTTTCAGAGACTTCATAAACTTTGGTTTTAGACTTGACGTACGTTTTAGTACTTACCATAGTGGATAATAACCACAATAACCACCGTAACTCGAGATAGGACAGGGGTGGTAGGGTGTTTCATGTTCCACTTGGGCTTGGCTATCATTCCTCCCCACTTTGTTTGGAAGAGCATGTTATGTCATGTTCACACTGTATTTTGAAGGACGATAAGACAAGATTTTTATTTTTAGTATTTATAAATTATATTAATTATTTGAAAGAAGACCATGTAAAGTAGCAAAAATAATTCTCATCAACTCGTATAACTTTCGTGATAACTTTAAATATAGAGATCTTTCACGCATACAGCACTTCAAAACAGCGTAACGGTATAAGCTCGAAAGAGAAAGCAATAATCATATCTTCACCTCTATTTAATGCGGAACAACTCGACTATAAATTCTTTATCGTCTCCGCAGTGAAGTTTTAATTAACTAATTAATTTTGATCGAAACTGCATAATGTAGTTTCGGGCATAACGTTCACTTACGATTTATAACCTCTTCCCTCTCACCACGAGCGGATGGAACCGGCGCTTGACGATGGCACGTAAATCAAATCGCTCTCGTTGGATGGCAAAGGAGGGAGAGAGAGAGAGAGAGAGGTTTCGTCGATGCTAATATGAATCAACAACAACTTTTCTCATATAATACACGTTGTTCACTGATTATAGAGATTGTAGAGAGTGAGAGTGTGTGTGTGAACTCTCTCTTCTTACTCGAACGGCAAAATGAATCCTCACCTAATACAAGGCGTTCGTTGAAACACTTACAAAAGCTGGTTCAATCTTCTCCCTCCTAGGATCTCTAACAAAATTAATGTTCCATTAAATGCGAGAGAGCTTAAGCATCCTTCTTAACATACAGTAATTGCTAGTGGTAATGCTGGTGATTTCTCATGACGTATTCTTTTTTTATATTTTCACAAAATAGATTTTAGTCCATTGAAGGGGATAACTATCATTTCTTATCTTAGACTAGAAAATCATAGTCGTTGAAGAAAGAATTTCGCAAATTATCAGAATGAATTGGAAACTAGAATTTTAATTTATAAAAGTATGATGGTTGTGTTTTGTGTTTCTCTGATGTATCCACCATGGATTTCTATCAAGTTGTATAAAAAACACACAAAACTCCGACCAAATCCGCTATCGACATTTTCGTAACTAAGCATGTGCCATTCTCTCGGAATAAGCCAGGGATGTACGATACTATTGATTAACTGATTCCGCGGGCTAGAAATTTGTTAAGAGTGACCCGTATTTCACGGGCATTTCTGTAATTTTTATCGTCCGAACTTTTCCATAAAATGTTCCGTGTTTTCTTTCATTTCAGCGAGGATTACTTGAATTTTCGTCGTTAAGAATTAAGATTATTTTCATGAATCATAAATTATAACAACTTTGACAATTTTTTTGGCTCTATTGGGCAACCTTACTTGCCTTACTTTTCTTCAGATGTGATTGCCCAATTTATACTTGCCTTTGATAATTTTTTTTTTTGGCAACCATAGCAGCATTACTTGCATTTGACCTCTTTTGCGGTAATTGGTGATATCATCTATGGATCCGATCATCCGTATTTTTATAAAGGGAATTAGGTCAGCCTGTATTTTATCGCGTGTATTGATATTTAACAACCGGAACACCTTTCGCGGACGACATTGGACCTTGCCCACGCTTTGCCCCTCAACGCGTCTTCGACGGTTGAAGGGTTAAACGTATAATCCATATGGTATAATAAATACGGTAATTAGCATCATGGGCCTTTTCCAGAACGTGACATCATAAACATCGATTTTGGCTGAGAAAAATTCATTAAAACGTCTCTAAGACGATCATCATCCGTTTCTCAGGGAACTACTACTTCGACTCAACCGTATCTGCATTTCGCGTACCTACACATTATTCTGCGGAATTTCTAACGAATCGGTGCGTGTCGTAACGCGTTGTGTGAATGCATGTATATGCTTGGCCATAGTGCATTTAGGATGTTAAAGTCATGATTGTTCCGTATTCTTGCTGGTTCTTCCATCTACCTTATACATTTTGCAATAGAGATGGTAAATGCTTGAATTTTCATGCTATATAAGTATCATGTTAAAGGTCTGCCTGCTCTCTGAAGACTTATTCAAATGGGAGAAAACTAACTTCAGCAGGCCACTACTGTGCCGCCGACGGGATTCGAAAATGGATTCTCACGATGAGAGTCCAGTATGTTTCTCAGGAAAAGTGAAACAGAGAGAAGTGACTCCTCAATACAGTCGAATCCCGTTATAACGAACTCCAGGAGACTGGAGAAATAATTTCGTTATTACGAAATTGCGTTATAAAGGAATTCCAGGTTTTTTGAATTGTTCCAATGTAAACTTTTCGGGGAGATTAGAAAAATTTTCGTTAAAACGATATTTTCGCTATAACGAGATTTGACTGTATTAGGCAACTAACGTTTATAGAAAGTTCTACACAAGCTATTGACACCGCCTTGATAGAAGAAACCAGTTAAAGATGATTCCCTGTACACCATTCACTCACCTAAAAAGGATACGTATTATACATATGTATTCACAGCTGAGGGTTAATGTAACAGCCTTAGTTAATGTAGTGTGACGATGATAGTGATAGGAACCGAGAGTTAGTTAATGTGGGGTATATCATTTGATCATTTTTGTCGCACCACGGTCATTTTCTGCACACGAGGGCTAATTTGATCGGGACCTACAATTTATTGCCGATTCCAAACGGCAGGCTTGTTTTTATATTCATCGAGAGGTTGGTGCTCTAACCCCTCGATGGGGGGAGTCCCTGCGGTAGTAATTGTTTCTGCGGTCATGGCGCCGTTTCAGTTGTACCCCTGTGTCAGGAACGTTTTCTGACAAGGACGAACCGGATATCGAACTCGCGACACCTTTAAACATCCTTTGGTAGTTTAGGCGAGTATCTTATCGCCCTTCGATACCGCACCCAATGTAGGGTAGAAAAAGCTTCCTCTATTCAATAATTTTATCAATTGTTTGAGCTCCATTATAACATTCATCAATGAGTGAATCCTTTTATATTAAAATAAAATATGAATACATTGACAAATTACAATATTTCCTAATATTTTATGTTACAAATTACCCAAACATCCAAAATACACTGCACCGATCTCAAAACCTCATTTAGAATGCTTTCATATCGGAACCCTGCGACCCCTTGTAATTAATAACTACCACCCTGTATATTCGAAGCTGGAAATGGGCATGGGAGTAGAGAGGGACAGACAGAAATGAATAGCCCGTACGAGCTGCTGTGAAATGACCGCTCGCTTCTAATCAATCATCACGTATCCTTCTGCACTCGCCTCCCTGTACCTCCCCCCCCCCCTGATATATTTCTTCATACGACAGAACTTACCCTTACTACCACCAACCCAATATGATAAATTAGTCCGGACACGTCTTTAGAAAATGATCGTAAGAGAGAGAGAAGAGCTTCTAAATTAATGGCTTATCGCCATCCTGATCCGCACTCGATGTCGTCGAAATCGACCATGGGGGGAAAAAAAGTTCATCGGCTTAACAATGGGTGAAAAAAAAATGGCAGTGAAAAACTGATGTCATTCATAACTGGTGTGTGATGTTAATACAGGAGGGTGTCCTAAAGGAATGAAAATTCAAACTCCGTAGGTTACGTTGTATATACAACGGTTTGTAATGCGAAGAGATGTAAGAGATGCGAAGATATATTTTGGAAAGATACAAAATTCAACTATCGCTGCGGGGAATCGAACCCACGTCCTTTCACTTTCCGGGTGAACGGCCTAGACTACAGAGGCAACAAATTTCTCAATCTTTCTTTTGAGCTCGTGTGCACTGAACGGGACCGACCGTTGACATAGACAGTTGAATGAATTTTCTCTCTTTCCTAAATATATCTCTGCATCAGCCAGCTGTTAAAAACCTTCGTAACCAATAATTTGCGTCAACAGTTGAATTCCAGTTTGTCTGCGCGTTTAGAACAACCCAAGCTGATTTGAAAGCCTGGGCAGCTACATTCGATCCGAATCTTGAAAGTGTTGGGCTTGAACTTGAGTACGCAGATTGCTAGCGCAAGTCTGACAGCAGCCATTTGTTTACTGCTGCGTCGTCTTCAAATCGCTTAACGTGATTTCATGTGCTTTCGTGTACCCGTCTTTGGTAACGTGGCCCCGTAACTAGCTTCCAAGTTATACGACATTGTATGGTGAAACAATGTACAAAAAAATAATGAAACTATGTCCATAAATAAAGTAGCCTCTGACTGGGCAGATGTGGGTTCGAATCCCGGTTCGGGCATGGATGTTTAATAACAGTAACGGATTTTTTACGGATCATGCTGATTCCTTGGGAATACGTGAGGGCCGCGTTAATAAACCAAAAGTTATTTATTACTAGAGTTAATAGAGCGACATTATTTTAGAATTAACGTGAATTTAGTATATGGAAAAGTAGATAAACTTTTTGCCCGAAAATATTAAAAAGTCACCAACGAATAAAGCAAATACGCGGAAAATACACAAAATCCAAATACATTTCGACACCAATGTGTGTCGTCAGAGAAAAATATATTTAACCACTTATATATATAACACGCTGAACGAGGATCCCACTTGGATTGAATACAAAATTTTAACTCTCGGTTGCTCAGTAGAAAAAAACCATGGCTGTTCACTTCAAACGTTATGGTCAGAATGAACCTGGGAGTCTGCGTGTAATCGTCAAGTCGGCCAGTTAAATCGTTAAGTATTTTTTATGCAGCCCGCAATGAAGAAAAGTAAATGAGTAGAACTTGCGCTCCTTGTTACTATGTATAAGAAAAGTTGATGAGAATTCACAGAGATATTCGTAATTAAAATTTTTTACCCTTAAACGCATAGCTTTTACATATGTGCAAAGAGTCCTTTAAACATTCATTACTGCAGCCAGTTTGAAAATGAAATTTCAGAAACTTGCACATAAGTTGAGGTAATTTTTTTTCCATTTCATATTTTGAATTTGCTCGTAGATGCCCAAATTAATGACAGAACATCTGTTGATGTGATTTCACCAATTTGTTAAAAATATTTTTCTACAAAAAGTTTTCATCTTTTACTTGAATTTTTACTAACCTTACAATTTTTATTTATTCAGCTTTGTAAAACACATAGAATTTTCTTTGTAAAAATCAAATATAACTATTTAATAGAATTTAATTTTAAATGTTAATATATTATTGGCAGGGATATTCGGTATCACATCTTTTACAACACGCTCGTAACAAAATTCCCAAGATGCAAAATAACCCGACATAGAAAAGCGATTAGATTTGTTATTCCCATTAAAGATCTCATGAAAATATTTTTTGTATTATTTTTTTTCAAATAGACTTGGAAAACAGAGCTAAATTAATTATTAATTATTAATTTTATTTTAAATTAATTAATTAAACTAATTTTATTAACCGTTCATATACCTACAAAACTACCAGGTCAGACATTTTGTTATGTAATAATTAAGAGTTTTTGAGAAGAAAAATTAATTGCCTTTAATAAAAAATAAAATGGGCCTATTAAATAATTTATGCAAATGTATTATTATTCATATTTTTAATAATAAATATTTATATAAATTATTAAAATAAATATTTATCACATATAATATGCTATTTCATATATATATGAAATATATATTGTTATTTTTATTATGAATTTTTCTTCATATTATACTTTTCATTATGTTGTAGCATCGGAGCCGTTAAGCTGTGGGTGCTTGAGCACCCACAGGAGATTTATGACTCAGGTCTGAGCGCCCCTAAATTGATTCAGGAATCAAAATTTCTTACGTAAAGATCAAAACGAAAACCAGCAAATTCCGAACACGTCCGACGCTTCTTGTTCCAGGAATGTCCCTTAAATCATGCTTTTTTCACCCCGGAACGATATTGGAAAACTATGAGAATTAATTTTCTGGAAACGATGATCCCGAAATACCATGAGAATCACTTTCCAGGATGACTATTGGAACCGTGATAGCAAGGAAGACTATGCGAATTATGTTCAGGGGAAGTTTGTTGAAGACCACGGTAATCAAGCCCCAAGACGATGATCTAGTTCTGTGCATGGTCATTTGAATAAATTTCTTTTAAATAGCTCTAGAATTTATTTTCAAGACTATTGAAAGCAATATCTAGCAAGGCTACAATTTTTTGGTGACAACCGAAACCGCGACCTTCAAAGGGGGAATCACGAGAATAAATTTATAGGAAGATAATACGAGAACCCCTTTATCCGATCAAGTGCTGTGAGTCGATTAAAATTTTTCACTGGTAAATCAAAAACTTTAATCGAATTATTTTTCGTAAATACATAATTCCATCAAAAACTTTTCATGCAAAACATGAAGTCAAGTCTCGAGATTCTATACCCGTAAAAGGTTGATATACGATGTAGAGCCTAGCCAAAAATACTGTTATATATTGCATATAGAGATGTTCTGTCCACTTGTCAATACAAGATTCATTGAAAGACTGGTTATTTGTGGAGATTAAGATCACAAGGAAGAAAATTCATCACTGCCACCACGGGGACTCGAACCCCGATCTCTCGCTTGCCGGACCAGTGGCCTACCATCTAAGCTATGGATGCTAAGCTGTGACAAATTTTCTTCCTTGTAATCGTCATCTCCACAAATAACCAGTCTTCTTCTTTTTGTGACTTGGCAATTACGAAGACCATATTACACCTTACCATGTTATGTAAAACCTAGTCAGCGCTATAAATATACGTATTCTTATTCACATTTTATAATCACATTGATAACATATTATTAATGAACCTGAATAATCAAGTTTAGCCAACGGCCAACACATTCTCGTGCTCAGTAATTGCCAAGTCCCAAAATGTTCTTCAACTAAAAGTGTGTAGCGTTGGGGTGATTTGTAAATCAAAGTTTCACAGTTAAATAACATTACGTCAGGTACCACAACTTTTTACGGGTAAAGAATCTCGAGACCTGGCTTCATTTTTTACATGAAAAGTTTTTGATGGGATTTCACTTCCTTTTGTAAATACCATACTCCTCTTTTTTTTGACGTTGTGTAATTTATGGACATAGTTTCATTATTTTTTTGTAAATTTTTTCGCCATACAATGTCGTACAACTTGGAAGCTAGTTACGGGGCCGCGTTACCAAAGAGGAGTACACGAAAACACATGAAATCGCGCTAAGCGATTTGAAGATGCCGCAGCAGTAAACAAATGACTGCTGTCAGACTTGCGCTAACAATCGGCGTACTCAAGTGCAAGCCCAACACTTTCAAGATTCGGATCGAATGTGGCTGCCCAGGCTTGCAAACTAGATTGAGTTGTTCTAAACGCGCAGACAAACTGGAGTTCAACTGTTGAAGCAAATTGTTGGTTACAGTGGAGATTTATTTATTTTCCGAGGATGATGTCACTCTCCGCTATCGATACGAAGATTTTTAACAGTTGGCTGATGCAAATATGTATTTAGGAAAGACAGAAAATTCATTCACTGCCCATGTACGGTCGGTCCCGTTCAGTAATACGAGCTCCAAGGAAAAATTGAGATATTTGTTGCCTCTAAAGTCTAGTGGTCTAGAACGTTCACCTGGAAAGTGAAAGGACGTGGGTTTGATTCCCTGCAGTTGAAACTTCTCTCTTTCCAAAATATATATTCGGATCAGCCAGCTGTTAAAAACATTCGTATTTATTTCTTTACATTTTAACAAATATGCCTTATATTTTTTCTCAGCTACTGTGGGGAGGAATGGTGGAGAAGAGACAGAGAACCAGAATGGATTATGATACGAAATTCGAAATTAATTATGGAGGCATAATGTCACTAAAGATTGCAAGAGTGCAAAAAGGCACAAGTAAGACTTCCAGTTAGACTAGTGGTAACAATTTGCGTACTGAAGTGCAAGGCCCATGTTCCCAAAATTCTGATCAAAAGTGGCTTTCCAAGTCCCTAATCAAGAAAGTGACAGCCCAGGCAATTCAAACTATAATGCAGTGTTCCACGAACTAACTGGAATTTCCATTTGGCTACAAGACTATATATATATATATATATATATATATATTGGGCTTCTCGACATCCTAACTTTTAAGTTGGCTGCATTTCATTGGTTCTTGGAAACGAATTTAAGGGATATTCATTGAAATTCTAAGAGCCAAGCCAAGTATATATATATATATATATATATATATATATATATATATATACATACATGTATATATATATATATATATATATATATATATACATACATGTATACATACATGTATATATATATACGTTTTTTCAATTTCAACTCTCGTTGTATTCTGCACAGTCATGCGTTCTCATGCTCCCATTCTCGCTTGCATACCTGGGCGGCGACTTTCGTTCACTTCACTTTGTAAGGTAAGTTTGGAATCTCACACTTTCAGGAAAAAAAATCAAATCGCTATTAATAAGTAAAAATATTTCAGGAAAAATATTTTTTCCAATTAATAAAACCGATGCTCCTGATTTGGAAAATTGACTGGTAAAGGGTTACACAAAAACTATCCGCAATAATAAGTTACAAAAATAATTTACAAATTTAAAATATTACCTAATGATAAATTAATAAGGTTTCACTTACGTTACAAATTATTATTTTACTACAAATATTGATACGTTATTAATTTGTTTACTCATACAATATTGTTTGGAAGAAGCTTATGATGTTTTCTTAGGCCTATGTAGGCCCGACATGTTCTCCAGAGAACAAAGAAAACATTCTGATTAATGAATTAAATAATTATCGTATTGTTTCTTATGAAAATAGCAACTTTATTTTAAACCAACTTTCACCAGCTAATTATAGTCATTGTTTTAAAATAATCAGAAAAAGATTCCATGAGAGAGATAATTAATCTATGCAAAAAAAGTTATCGGATAAAATGCTTCGCAATCGATCAATTCCTTGACAGTTTGCTTTGCCACAAAAAAAGAAGCTTTTTTTTAGTTACACATATCTCTGTACATAAGATAATCTTAAGTATCTAGTCTTATTTATTTGACCACAACGTGTGCAAATTTTTCTTTTCTCACGAGCTTCATTACTTCATTATCTGATAAAAAAAGCGCAAACATTGCCTATCTATTTCCTCCACGTAGTCTTTACCGTTTTCCAGTTTTGCCACCAAATGATCCTTTTTCCTGATAAGAAAAAAGAATTTATATATATATATAAGGAAAAAGTGCCGAAGATTAAGAAATGCGGGAAAGATATGTAAAAAGAAAAGGAGAGAATAAAAAAAACAAAGAGAAGTCCAGCCTTAGTCCAGTCTAGCATGAGATGATGGATTACTGTACTCGAATTTACCCTTGATAGGCTTTCATGGGTAAGCAATAAAAAAATAGAAGATAAAAAGAAATATGTCTCAGCTAATGAAGGCATTGTAAGATGAAGTGGATATTTTGCGACATCAAAGACATTAAGGAAATAAAGGAAATTCCCGAGAAAAAAAATTCTTATAAATTGTTGGGTAAAAAAAAAATTCACATTGCGTTAAGGAAAAAGCGATAATATATGAATATACCTGAATATATATGGATCTACTTCACCAGTTCCAATTTAAAGTAAAACTACATATTTTGAATTGCATAAAACTGACTTTTATCATTATTTAATCAGTACTGATTTTTATTGATCTTAAATAAAATACATTTTATAACTTCACTAGTTTGATTCAACTGCTATTTTAGAGACTTGTGGGATAATTCGAAAATGACTCAAAGTATAAGATTTTGAAAACGGTGAAAAAAAAATTGAAATAATGATTAATTTTGTAGAAATACGATGCGGTATAATATAACTTATTGCTAAGTAGATTCTGTATTGTTAAAACATTTTCCCCCAACAGTATTCTACTGTATCAAACCCAACATCATAGTAAACAAATATCCTTGACGTTGTATGTGAAGACGAATTGAAAATCTACCTCTAGCGGTCATCAATATCAAATCAAACTCATTGCCTCATTTGAATATTTATTCCATATATCTTCGTGTTAGCTCCCTCTATTCTTCACTTTTGAAGCAATAATTCTGCTTTAACACCTTCACGACAGACTTTTGGCGGAAAAATTGGCACTTCTATTTAGAGTATCAGGCGATTATTCTAAATAAAATGGATTCCATGTAAGAAATAGGAAGCAGAAGGGGATATAACGCAAGAGAAGAAGAAAGAAAAAATACATAATGAGAGAGAGACGGTATAGTGGATAAGTAGATAGGAGAATACTGTGCAATAGATTTCTCTTTCCCCTCGCCTCCTTTTTCTCATCCTCTCTCCCATACATATTCCCTTTCTTTCTTTCATATACATAATATGAATGCACATTTTATGCAGGGGGTGGGGGTTTCACTATACAGGAGTATAGCAAGAACGGGGAACAGAATGAGCTGAAATGGAATTCTTTCATTTCCGTTTGGACGAGATATATCGTCCGTGATCGTTGAGTGGTTAAAATGAATGATTCTGATTTAAATTGTATACAGTTAATATCTTGTCCATTTTTTGAGTGATATAATAGGTGACATGATAGGTTATTGGAAACAAGAGAAATCAACTTTCACTTTTAAACAAAATATCAATTAAAAGTTTGAAACTTTCATTGTTTTCCCTCAAGATAAAAGTACATATAGCATTTTAGCATTTATAATATATGGCTATATGAATAGCATTATATTATAAGCAAGTTGTTTAAGGGAGAGTATCCCAAAACTAAGAAAGAAAAAAAAATTCTACGACTGACTCTATTATAAAAATGAAATATTACATTTGACCAACATTAAAAACTCACCAGTGATGCATGAAGTAAAAATTTGTGGAAAAGTGCAAAATTTAAAAATTCCTATGGCCCCCAATGAAATAGAAAAAAAATGTATGTCAGTTGTACAAATTTGCATATTACGTTATAATACAGAGTCTTTAGTTCTTGACGTTCGAAAATTCCTGAGTGAAAACTGCTGTTATCCGAAAATCCTCTGAGATATAGATAATTGGTTTTTATCATTTTTAGACCATTATCCATGCCTTGAAAAAATGTAATGATTCAAAAGTTTCGGAATAAAAGTCAACATCAAGATATTCAAGCACCGACATCTTGATGAACTTCAACTGTTACGGGATGCCTTTGTTGCAGTACAACGGAAAACAAACGGGAGTTTTACTAATTGGCATATTTTGATTGGAAGTATAAAAACGTTTATGAAACTTTTAGATTCGATATGTCGCCAAATAATCATTATATGGATGTGTTATTACTGCATCTTTACCTTCCCCATTTGCTGATCATTTCTTATATTTTATTTTAAACATTATGATCAGCCGAAGAATTGATATTTCCTCCTTATACTCTTCTTAAGACATCCTGTATTCGAATTGCATTTATCTTTTCCAAAAAAAAATTGTTAGGAAATTTGTACTATTTTATTTATTTTTATATTTCTTTCTATTTTGAAATTGTACCCTGAAATAGATTATATATTTAAATATAATTTTCTTTGGAATATTTTCCCACACAAATGATCGCAGAGCTAATTCTTTTCGTTTAATTATTATAAAAAACAGTTTTTAAAACCATTCATTCATTTCCTGGAACCAATAAAGTGTTTTATACTCAATTAAACACGTTTTAAGAAATAAAAAGGGGAAATATAATTTACAATGGATATGTTGTATATATATATATATTTATTTATTTATTTATTTACTCTTTTGTTCGTATGCACTTTTTCTCCGTTCTTTCACAAGTATGATTTCGATAGCTATTCATTACGTTTTAATTGGTAGCTAGTTAGATTATTTTTGAACAATATAATTTAATTAGAAGAATTAAAACTAGAAATTGACTTGAGCAGAAAGATTCTCTGAACCCACGATTTCGCAATTCAACAAATATAATAATCTCTCTCACACACAGATGCGCACGTACGCACACCCACACACAAACACACACCAATAAAAAGTGCACCAATGCATACAAGAACTGACTCTGCCCCAGATTACATTTTCGCTGCCTTTAAATGTTGAGATCTGCACATTATTTTTAGTGATATTAGTGTAATATGCGGATTGTGTACTTGCAGTTATAGTCAGTCATATTTAGTTCCAGACCCTACCACGAAGCTGGGCTGGAAGATATCTCGGCAACGGGATAAGTCCAGTGGCAAAGTTCTGGCGTTCATTCATTCAGTCTGTCATATTTCGAATTTATCTCGTCTTATCTTTCTATCAGCTATCGAACTATACTACCGGATAGCGAGAGATAAATTAGCACTGTTCATCTCTTTTAGTGTGTGTGGCTGTCTCTTACAATTTATTTTCATGCAATGCTTTTGAATTGTGATTATTTTTGTCGGAAATAATATTTTTCCAGTGTCTCTGTACTGAAAACAATAAGTATATACGGTAGTGTCAGCAGATTCGAACAGGGAGAGATTCCTGATAACGGAATATGACCTACCGCACCAATTAGGATCATTAAGATGATGATTCATATTAGCTCAGATTTTCATGCGCAACGATATTTTCCTTCAAAATCTCTGCTGTACCTTGAACGTTCATGTTCGATCAAGACGTAATTCTTAATTACTGCACCATTGTCCTTAGAAAATGCTCTAAAATAATGACTAACCAAAGACACCTCTCTTTATAGTCTATTATTTTATATGGTTATTATATTACTCATAGAGTAATATAATAATGATATATAGTTATTATTATTACTCTGTTATAGTTTGAATTTTTCAGGTTGCTCGTAATATAAGCCCTAACCAAAAATAAGCCTCTATTGAAATCGTGAGGCAGACGAATGCGTTGTGTAGTGTACCTCCATCGCTATGCACGACGTGACGGGTATATTGAATTTACTAAAGAAATAATATTAATACAGTAGAACCACTCGATAATGGACACCATGGGACCAAAAATTTTGTCCGCTAATGGGAAGGCACGATATACAGTGAAAACCCGTTTATATACGACTTTCACTTTCACATTTATACGGAGTCAGTCGCAACTGGTTCCTACACATTTCAATGTTAAAATGTATGAAAATGTCATTACAAAAGTGATACATCGGTGGTTATGCATAATTGCCATCGTCTTGATGGCGATTATGAAGGTTTCATTAAATTGCATTGTGTTTATCACTTTTACCTGCGATTATGATTTGATCCCATTCCCAAATAAAGTTGGAAAATCCGATAAATATGGGAAATTTTCTAACCTTTATTTCTCTTCATTGAACCAATTAATTATTTCTACAGGATAGTGCACTGCACATATTTTTCAATAAAAATTAAACAAAATCAAAATAAGTGTGAAGAAGATAAAAACATTTATAACAACATTATCAGTCTTGTATCAATAAAAAAAACAGCATTGCCATTCGAATTCACCATCCTGGACCATAATTATATTCAGTTTATTAAATAATTAATTGACGATTCATTATATTTACACCACGAGCTTGGGATAAAACATAATCTTATTTGAATATGTTAAATTCTCGGTCCATGGCCAAAAATGAATAAATTGGAGTTTAGAAGAAGAATTTGTCTGATTTTACTGTTCGCTATCGAGAGTTTCTGTCCGCTAACAGGGAGTGAAATGCTTTAAAGCCTTATACCACGGGACCGGTGTACAGCCAAAGTCCGAGGTGCAGCAATTCTCGAATTGGCGAAGAATTTTTGCTATGGCTGTAATATATATATATAGAGGGTGATGACATAATTCCTCTTGACGCCGCATTTTACTGGAGAACCGTTTATCCCAGAAGCTCCTAATTAGAAAAGTATCCAATACGGATTGGGCCTCAGATAATTCATTTGTATTGCAAAGGAGAATTGCAAAGAAAATTGTATTGCAAATATTAGAAATTTGATAGAATTAGATGTTTTCAGAAATAACTAGTGGTGTTTAGGGCTCTGACCAGCCATTACTCTCATATTTTCAGTTCGTTTCGCAATAATTAATTAACCCTTTTAGTGGTACAGCGGAAATAACTTAATACCCCTTCAAAATGTCATATCCTTCTTAATGCAGTAGACATTCTTGTGGGATTTTTTAGCACAGGGTGACCGTAATAAACGTAACTTTTTTATTTTAATAGCTATACAACTCCTTGCAATATGAATCGCATGCATGAGTACTAGACGTTATTTAGATATTTTTTTTTGTTGGAAAGTATGCCTCTAGGATCAACGGTTCACCAGTAACTATCGGTGTAGTTCACAGAGGAATATGAACGAGGTGTGTGTGTGATTTAGTAGTAGAAGTAGCTGCTAGCTACGCACTCCATGTAGTTTTGAGCCTCTTTTTTTTCTCAAGTTTTTTATTATAAGCACAATATAATTTTGATTTTCCCGATGTTAAACTACATTCTGAGACCGTAGTTAACAGTTGGACTCGGTGGGGATTTTCTTCCTGGTCTCACCATTGATCTACCAAGTAAATAAAACAGCAGCTTAAGTAAAAGAGCATAGACAAGAAGACATAATAGAAAAACGTACTATGTATTAAAATAAAAAGATATCAAAAGAGAGGAA
Organism: Pholcus phalangioides; assembly: GCF_987345545.1. NCBI lineage: Eukaryota > Metazoa > Arthropoda > Arachnida > Araneae > Pholcidae > Pholcus > Pholcus phalangioides. Next base: position 3,398,634 of record NW_028301606.1, read on the forward strand.
AGTGTCGAAATTCGGGCGGAGAAAGAAAATCTCGAGACGGGCAGTGATTTAAAACGCCATCTTTATCCACCGTATAGAACTAAATCCCAGCGTCTGAGAATCCTTTACGCTCCGAAAAGCGTTCCTGGAGTGGTATTATGTCGTAGTATTATTCTTTTCTGCTCCATTGGGAGCCGACAGGATCGCAGACGTCAAAGCAATATTTTCCTCACAGCAAAAAGAATTCCCTTGAGATTCATGCGAGGGGTCGAATCTTCTTCCCTAACTTTTAAAAGATGTATATATACATGCTGGAATTTCTTACTTTCCCGAAAGTTTTCTTCGCGAGGAATGAAAGAAAATATATCTCTCCTTTCATTTTCTTTTTCGTAACGACACATTAAATCCTATGCGTTTCTTTCGAGAGAGAAAGAAATGGCCGACGATGTGAAAGAGATCACGTAGAAGAATTGCAAATCACAATGGTAGATGAGATTCAGAAGTTTCTTTTCTATATGTGCACGGAGTGAAGTCTCTAATTTAATATTATAAAATCTTTTTCATGGGTGGACACACGTGGGGTCACAGTGCTAGTTGAGGGCGCACATTGAGTTAGAGGGGAGGGGGGTACACGAAATCTTTTCCAAGAAAATCTAAATTACTAACCATCAAAAAGTATTTTAGATCGACAGAAATTCTTCAATATAGCGCATAAAGGTAATTTCTTTCGATATATTCGATTTTCTTTTACAAAATCTCAAAGTTTGTGTTCTTCTTTCAATTTTAGATCATTTTCGGGGTTCTGGACACGTCCCCCGCTGCATAAACCTGTGATGTTAGTGACAGGGCAGACTCATCTATTATGTATATTATACAGGGCGTCACTGAACTCATGGGCCAAGCTTTAAGAGAAGGTAAAATACACATGAAGAAATATTTTTTGTATAGCAATGTAGGGTCGGAAATGAAAAGTGTTGGAGGAAAAACTTTGATGAAACATTGCAAAGGTTCGTGAAACACCTGACATCACAATATGAGAAAAATATGTTCACGTATTTCTAAAAAGACTATTCCTAAAAAATGGTGAAAAAAACCCCACAAAAGAATTGTGATAATAAAAATAAGATTTGAAGCTTAATATGGTGCACTTTTGATGTATTATAGAAGACTGTTTATCGAATTCCTCTGCGGTGATAACTCAAAAACAAGGCAGATTTTTGACTTGTGTCACTGTAGAAGTAACAGTGCGATATCGATGTTGCAGAGGTAAAGAACACTATCACTATATGTCATTAATTTCGTTACACTACACATAGTCTGAGTCACTTTATAAAACAAGCAATCTCCATAAAAAGGCATACTAAAACAATCTTTAAACGATCTTCCTGTAAAATTTCTTTTTTATATCACATTGTGTCTTTTATCTCCAGATATATAAGGGGTCCAGAAGTCCTGACCTGTTATATATGTATATATATATATATTTGAAAAAAAAAACTGTTAAAGATAGTGACAAACGGCCTGAAGTATTTGAAAAAATAAATATTTCCAAAATTGTTTCCGTGCTCACTACAAAATTTCAACATACGCAGCTTTAGTGACACATCTTTAATAAGGATGAATAGCCTATATATAATTTCTTGGCATGATATTTGTAACATGGATGTTACACATGGTGAAAGTGAATGGATGAAATGGATGGGGAAAAATAAAGTTTGAAAGCTTTTCTTCCAAATGCTTCAAGCCGTTTGTGTCTTTCACAGATTTTTTAATACTTTTTTTTCAAACAGGACCAGAATCCTTTTCTACCCAGAATTTAACAGAATTAAAGATATGAAAAAATAAAAATATCCACCAATTTCATTGAAAAATTCAGTGGCAATTTCGGTGCGAACCGAAAAGAAATCAATAAATTATTAAAAAAATAAAGCAATTTTTCTTTTGCACTTCCACTCTTAATATCATTCTTTGTGACGCCCATGTTACAAATAGCAAGACAAGAAATGTTATGAATGCTTCACATACTGCGCATCACTAAAAATGTGCGTGTAAGCATGTAGAAATTTTGTAGTAAATAAAAAAAAAAAATAAAAAAAAGAACTTTGAAACTTTTTCTTTCAAATGTTTTAAGAGTTGTTTGTATCTGTCTTCAATATAACTTTTTTTAAATATATTTTTCAAAACTGGTCAGGATTTCTGGACTACACTGTATAGTTGCCAGCAAATGTAACAATGTGAGCAAAATTGATCACTTACCGAAAAAAATCAGTGATTACATAGTCACTGGATTTATCACGTAATATGCGTAACGTCAACATTATCACCCAATTTATTTCTTAGTTCGGCAACAAAAGTCTATCTATCTTAAGTTATAAAATCTTTCCTCAAGTATCTAAAATACAAGTAAACTGACGAAACTCGTATTCAATAATTCACTGAAAGGGGCCGTTCAAGTAGTACGTAAGCTAGTTTTTAGCCATTTTTGACCCCCCTTCCCCCCCTTGTCAGCAGAAGTCAGCAAAACGCTGAACCCCCTCCCTTGTCAGCAAAATTTTGTCATCAGCTCTGCCCCTCTGAATCCTAACTCATATTTTCATAAAGGGTGGTTGATGACGTAAGGATTATGCAAACCCCTCCTTCCCCCCTTGTTATCAAAAGTCAGCAAATCGGAAACCCCCTCCCCCCCCCCACCCCATCGATGATGACGTAATACTTGAACGGCCCAGAGTAAAAGAAATATTAATGTTATTTTCGTCTTTCCACAATAAACATCTAATCACATTTTTGGCACTTTCCATTTTCCTTGTATCCTCCTGAATATATAAATTATTAAGTTTTCTATATTTACTTCATATAATTATTACGTTTTCACTCTACTGCATACGGCATATCGATTTGTCGAATATAAGTAGACATGGTCTAGACGGGTATTGCAGTGTTTATGTTTAGTGCATAGAAGTGATTCAGTATAATTCTAAATGTGGTTTAATTTAGGAATGTATTATGGTAGCCACTGTCTTTGACGAGATGTTTTAAACGAAATCAGCTCGAATTTCTGTAACTTAGCTTTGGAGATCAAAGAAAGATCAGTTAGCCGAAACTGCACAGTCGTCAGATATTAATATTTATTCATATGTGCATTCGTAATGCGAATCAGAAAAAGTCTGAGCAATTTTATAGTGTCTTCTCGAAATACATTTCCACAAAATTCAATTTAAGATAAAATTACTTCTTATCTTCAAAGAAAATTATCGATTTCAGATCTCAGAGGAATTAGCAAAGTCCTAAAATAATATCCAGACGTAAACTCAAAACTCAAATTGCAAATGACAAAAAAAATTGTCATAATAAGAAGAAATATATATGCTATGTTAAATGAGTTGAATCGGTTATTATACATAAGAACCTGTTATTATAAATACTTACAAATCGTCTTAATAATTTTGACGAATTTATCACTTTTACCGGCGAATATGCATAATATCCTTACAAGCATCATTGGTAAATTTTATAAATACTGAAAACGTTAACACTTTTACCAGCGATTATTTATAACAACCAAGTTTCGTTGGTAAGTTTTAAATACTTAAAAATATTGTCACCTTCATCTTCTATTATGCATAATACCCTAGTGTAATTGGTAAATTTGATATATATATATACTATATCTGAAAAAAAAATTAAAATGGTTCTAGTATGTGTGATGACGCCCGAGTGGCGTGGTGGTGAGATGTTCATCTACCACCGTGAAGGTTACTGTCACGGTCTCGGGTTCGAGCCCAAGGGAGGATATAGATAAGGTATTTTCCCTAACGAACTTGAGGCGACCACAAATAGACAGCGCTTCCATTTCCAACCCATCTCTTTAATGGCAGTAAATTGCAATATAACGATATGACCAGAGTTGGTGTTTCGTGAAGTAGTAGGTGTGATGAATACAGATATATAATAATACAATGTATGCATGAATGTGTAGTAGTACGTGCGAATGTATCATATAGTACGATATATGATGTTTACCAACGACGTGACGCTTGGGTATAAGCAAACCGCTGGTAAAAGTAATAATTTTTTTAGTACTCATTAAATTTACCAACGACACTTACGTACTATGCATAATCACCTGCCTAATTGATTAATTTAGGGAAATTTATCAAATTTACAAACATGCTCGGCGATTAGACATAATAACCGGTTATTATGTATAATTTCCGAGATATTCCACATTTACCATAACATATATATTTCCAGTCTAGAAATATAAAGAAAAGACGAATATATCGATATCTGATGGTTATTCCGTGAATAGATCAGCCAGGTCAAACATAAAGTCATAACCATTTTTATATAATGCACTCGAAGATCACATTTTGGCCGAAGGAAAGAAATGGTTATAGAAAGCGATTGACATCGAAGAAAAGAAGGAAAGGGACTTGAAAGCTGACGGAAGATCGAGAGTGAAATAAGGAAAAAAAAAAATCCAGATAATGGAATCCTTAAGAAGAGAAAAGAGCTAAGAAATAGAGGAAGAAGTGTGTCTATCTGTTAGAATGGGATGAATAGATCATGGCCCTGTGACAGCTATGGTCCCACAGAAACTCGAATGAGTAAAGACATAAAAAAATATGGAGTTGGGTAGAGTGAGAAAAGAAAAGAGATGGGAGAAAACTACTACACAAACTGGAAAACCTCTGTATGACAGATAACATTGGCAAAAGAGTCAGTCGAAGGAATCTTTTGGAAGAGTTGTTGGAATTCTTCATTCGATGGATGCTCGCTTTTATATCGGCATTTTTCTTTTCTCTTTCTCATATACAGTGGAATCTCGCTACAACGATACTCGATATAACGATAAATCCCTCTACAACGATACTCGATATAACGATAAATCCCTCTACAACGATACTCGATATAACGATAAATCCCTCTACAACGATACTCGATATAACGATAAATCCCTCTACAATGATACTTGATATAACGATAAATCCCTCTACAACGATACTTGATATAACGATAAATTCCTCTACAACGATACTTGATATAACGATAAATCCCTCTACAACGATACTTGATATAACGATAAATCCCTTTACAACGATATATCTTTTAAAATCCTGTTTGGAATTGTCTATAGCAGGGGTTCTTAACCTTTTTCAGCCGCGACCTAATATCAGTAGCATGATGAACTTAGCGATCCATCGGTCTATTTTTAATTTAAAAAAATATTAAGTATTTCTGATTGACAAATTGTTTATTTTGAATTTTGAAATTAGTGAAACCAGTTCATGGTATCTTAACTGGTGGGACAGCCGTGCTTACGACCAGTGCCGTTGAATTAAAAATTCTGAAATTATTTTTTTCATAATACTGAATTTTCGTTAATTCATGAATTATTCCTAATTCTGGAGTTATATACCGCATTAGTTCTGAATTCTTTTTTTTATTCTGGAATTATCTCTTATATGAATTCTTAATTTTCGTCAATTATGGAATTATCTCTTTCGCTTAATATCTTATTCATTCTGCAATCATTTATCTCGTTAATGTTTCATCACTTTAAAATGATTTTTTATTAGTTCTGAAATCTTGCAGATCTTCCATCAATTTTAAATTCTCAAGAGGTCCCTAAAAAACGCCTGGGTCTTAGCCAAGGCTCCTAGAACATGAATGTTAAAGTTTCACTAAAACCAGTAATTTTTGACCTGTTTCAGGTCAAAAATTTTAACCAAATTTGTCCAAGAATTCGTACGACCCATCTCAGGATCTCCTGCGAAACAAATTTGGGTCGTGATCCATAGGTTAAGAACCTCTGGCTTATAGTCTAATGTTAAACACCTCACGGTACGATATTCTCTAGTACGATAAATCCCTCTATAACGATATTTTCTAAGAGATTTTGAAAAAAACCGCTACATGTTTTTTTTTACACTTCTCGCAAACTTGACTTGGATTCCATTTCCACCTCGTCACTCGTGTTCATTCTCCCAATTGCTTCAAATAACATCGGTGTTTTGCACCACATTATCACCAAAAGAGTTTATAAAGTTGTTGGTATTGCCACTTTCTCTAAAAGACACGATAAGCAATACGGTAAACTTCTTTTCAGGGGCAATGCATCTGAATGAATTTCAATTATCAACTAATTAATTACAGTTTTTCACGTGGAAAAAATTATTTAAAACGCGTTTTCTGATGGCACTAACAACGCAGATTAAGAAAAGATACCAAAAACAGAATAAATTTCATTTCACGTGATGACAAAGTTGTCACTCGATATAACGATAATTCCTTCTTTTCTTGGCCAGCAGAATATCATTATATCCAGATTTCACTCTATAAATTTATTCTGAAAGAAGAAAAGTTACTTCATTAACACTAGAATGAAGGCAGCGGCCATTTTGACCGCATAGTTAATTTGACAGGCGATTACACCCAAACGATTCATCAGAGGTTTTGGAAATTTCATGATATTTTTCATCTTAAGACACTTAATTTCTAGAAATATAAATGTTCTATTTCTAGATTGAACATTATCTATTCCACTACTGATGCTACATACAAAATCGGAAATTGAGGTACGATCTATAATATTTGAAGGAAGGTTGATCTCCAATGTATAATTGTTCGAGAGGAAAAAACGAAATTTGAAGCAATCTGTGCATGCAAGGAAAGGTTTCAATTTTAGAGTGATTGAATCTATCGGAAAAATGTGAAGATTTGATTAGAATATGGGAAGAGTCGAAGTTGAAATAACCGTGGATAATATTGTGAAATGTAGGGTTAGACGAGAGGTTTGTCTATGGGAGGTAAGTGGCAGGATATTAAGTTGACGTTTGATCTCTGTGATGAAACAGAGGAAGACCTGCAATTTAAACTAAAGCAGGTAGATTGGTTATGGATAGATTCAATAATATTTATATTGGTTTGTGTATGGGAGTCAAATTTCACAGGCAAGGTGGAGAAGTGGAGCACGGGATGGATGTAAGTTTGGAAGCAGGGATTTCGAAGTAGATGGTTGTAATATATATATATATATATATATATATTATACACGCAACTTACATGTAACACGCAACTTACATGTTCTAACGAAAATTTGAAAATTTTCTAATGTCCAGCATCCACAAAATTCAAATTTTCGTTTAAATTAATGATTTGATAATCATTAATTCACTATACAATCTTACGTATTGGCCTATATTCAAGTGATCATGTTTTTGAAATATTAATTTATAAATATTAATTATCAATTGATATATTATTCCTTGATGTGACTAATGAATGGGCATTAATCGCTATTGGTAAATACATATGAAATTAAATATGTATTATACTAGTTGAAGATATATATATATGTAATATATATGTGTATTATGTTAAAAGATATTTTATAAAAATTGACTTTTTTTCCATGAGGGTTTTTGAGATGTGAGCGCAAGATACTAAGAGCAGTTTTGATCAAAGCTTTCATTATATTTTAAACAGAAATTAAATCCATTAGAAAGTTAAACCACATATTTCATAAATCATTGAAAACTAATAAATTTATTTCTAAATAATGTGTTAAGGCATTTCAGAGTGCTATGACATCGGGTGCAGCGTGGCATTGTAGAAACAAAATAATAGAAAAAAATAACAATCAGGACAATGCTGTTGCCCATGCCACAACAATTTGGGCTTTTTCACTGTATTCACCGTAACTTATAACACCGTTAAAGTGCCTCGAGAAAAATCAGAGATATATATTTAGCATTCCAATATATTGCCAAGAGTTTTGTGAACGTGAGACATTTCAAATATTCGCTACAATTAATCTAATTGTTTATAGTTATGGTTTCAATGGGAAAAATGTGTTTTTCATTCGTGATAATATCTCTTTTAATCTCAATCTCATAATGACATCCGTATGGGAGTTTAATCTTAATGATGAGAAATAAATTTGTTAAAAAAAATATAATACACGTAAAATAATACATTAATAAACATAAGAATAAATTATTTGTTTCAAATAATTAACATTTAAATAAATTTAAAAGAAAAATTTATAGTTATATAAATTAATAGTCCTTAATTTTCAATAAATATATAACTGTGATTTCTAAGTTCAAATCTATTAAACGTTTCAGAAAAATGCATAGCATGCAATGGTTTTCCAGTAATTATTAGATGATTATAATTATATTTTCCTTTTTAGTGAAATATTATGAAAAGAGTGTTTATGAGATGATGTATTCCCAACTCTTTTTCTTAATTCAGAATAATAATATCATATTTCAAGTAAAATGGTGGTGATATAATGTAATGTAATCGTGCCATTCGTTATATAATTATTGAAATTTTAATTTACGTGATAAAAGTGTTGTAAATTATGAAACCATTAGTATTATAAATCATGTCATTTATAATTATATAATAATTCAAATATTAATTAAACTTTTATAACTCTATTCAGTTAATAATTATGAACATCTTTAAACAGGATATCTTGCAAGTCCTAATTTTGGCTTCATCTCATCAACTGTTCGCTCTTAGAGTTATGGTTCTAGTTTGAAAAATTGTCAAAATGTGTTAAAAAAAATTATCCTGTACCAGTTTCGAGAGTGAACCGGTCTTCCATTTGAAAAGAAAAAGTCTGAACGAAGAGAGCAGGCAGGCCTACAACACGATGAAAAAATATCAACGATGAAAACACATCTGACAAAAGATGAATTTATAAGCATTTCCATCTTTACCTCAAAAAATGGAAGCCAGATGGCAGCATGAACACGGAACAAGCGCCACTCGACAACATAAATACGAGTACCTCAGGGCAAAGCATACACTCAGAACACACATTCCGGCATGTGCCGATTCGTTAGAAATTCCGTAGAGGAATGTGTACGAGATGCATGTTCGGTTAAGTAGTAGTAGTTGTAGTATATAAAGCTTGTTGCCTTGTCACTTTTAAGCTCAGCAACTGAAAAAAATTCCATGCACTCTGAGATATTTGAATTTAAAATCAGTACAAAGTTGGTGAAGAACAGCGTAAATTAGGTAAAGGGGTGTTAACAGTTAGTTTATGATGTAGTTCCTTCCATACTATTCCTTGATTTGAATTTAAATATCTCAGCGAATATTTCATTTTGAAATGCGGAATATTTTTTGTTGGGCTCAGAAGAGACAGGGGCAACAACTTTTAATTGCAAGTTAGAGAACAGAGAGATAATTATTCAGATTACTTTTTTTTATTTTGTAACACTCTGTATTTTCTATCTCAAAACTGATACAGGGTGATTTCTGCACACATTTTGAGCATTTTTCAAATTAAGACCATGTCTCTACGACGAACGGTTGATGAAATGAAGGCCGTATTAGGACTTACAGGATGCCTTGTGTAATCGAATAATATTTAGAGCAATAAAGGCCAGAACAATTTTATTTAAATATTACATTCATCTCTATTTCAAATAGTTTTCATCATGACTCATTGAGAATTTTCCAATTTTCATGACTGTCGCATATACATAAATCAAGTCCATCATATATGCTATATGAATTAATCTGAGTTGAATGAAAAATTCTGAATTTTGAATCCTATACCTAAAATACGAAATTAAATGGAAAGTATATTTTTGTATCAAAAAATTCCATTATACTCGGGGCAAATTTTCAGTTCCTCTTAAATGTTACTTTAACGACAGTACTTGGAATATCCGGGGCTATACACGATTCCGCCTCATAAATAAATAAATAACTGGATGGAGCTCACAGAATCCACTCTCCTCTCAGGAAATCATTTGTTGTAGAGCCTGTATAAGTTCTACCCCATGGTAGGAGGAGAAGGTCGGAACTATAGTTTGGCCGCTTGGCTCCATAAACCCTTCCTACAACGTCCTTTATTCCAGAGGTACTTGTTGGTAAATGCCTGAGCACAATAACGTATCTGACAAGTCCCGACTCATCTATCTTCTTCAAACGGTGGCCATTCGACATCGGTGGACGTCTGATTCATCTTCGTCGACTTTGATGACGTCCAAGTACCGAAGTCTTCTCTTTCTCTCTCTCTCTCTCTCTCTCGACTCCTTGCGTAGAGTTATGCATGTGTGTTCGTGTGTGTGTGTGGAGGCAAAGTTCTCTTCCTCTGGAATAAGGTGACGGAGGTATTTTGCGAGGTCCTCAGACGATTTAGATGGAGAGAACGTAAGCAAAAATAAGAACGGAAACAATAAGAAAGAAGTAAAAAAAAAGCATACAAAATGGATACAATGTTCGCTGAGATACGTGTACGATGCACCTTTCATGACATTGTTCCTCTTTTGCGGAAATAAGAAAATAAATACAATTTTCTCTTATTATTAGCCTTTTTTTCATTTGGAGATGTATTCGTATAACTTATTACTGGGAGCATATGTTATTTTCCCATTGAGAATACTATTCCTTAAACGCTATTTGCTTATTTATTTCGTTGCATTCAATTGTATTGAGATGCATCTCCATTATGACTAGGATGACTAGTACCCTAGTACTTCCATAAATGTTTAGCTTACGTTGATGGCAGAGGATCAGTGAAATCTGTAAGAACTGTCTCATTTATTTTTCTACAATGATTTAAATATTTGAATTTATTTTTAAATGGTTGTAATTGAAAAAAACACACACTTTATTGGCATTTTAACCAAAAATTATATTAGTTATCAAGAGATATAATAAGGAATGGGGAAATAAATATATTCATTTTAGTCAGTGATGTGTGTATAGCTTTGCACATGTGCAAAAGCTTTATTAAAATCTCATTTCTGCTGACAGTATGAAGATAGAAATTCAGAATTACCTTTACATCTAAGGGGTCATATTCCTTCTATTTCATATTTTCAATTTGCTGGTGGATGTCCCAGTCAACGATAGCAATACCTTTGTTTGTTGCAGAGGATGTGTGGCTGTGATTTCGCTGATTTTCTAATATATATATATATATATTTTTTTTTTTGCATTACTTTTCTTTTCACCTTGAAGTTTACACACACAATCTGCATTTTTTTCATAATATACTTTGAATCACGAAAAGGTAGTTATGCATGAAAGTGATATTACTCTTCAATACATTTCCTTTATGTGCGACTTTTGATGCTTTGCACGTTCTGTTAAAGCACCTGTAAAGCAGTGCAATTCGAAATAATTTTTTTAAATTACTTTTCCAGATTTTAATACGTGTGTTTAACTATGGGGAAAAATATCACCTCGAAAAAATAGAGCATATAATGTGGTTATAATTTCGTGCATATGGGAGAAGTTTTTCAAAATTATGTTCTGTTCGGAGTGTTTTCAGAAATAGATGCTGATAAGGGAGAAAGTATGATTGTTTCAGCCAGTTTCATGTTCCAGTTTGTTGGTTTCGTTGCAATAAGATAATACTTGCTAAGAAAACAATTCTACAGGAAAGTAATTTGATTCAGTTTTATCAGATCAGTCGGAAGTCCAATTTTGGAGAAAAATTTTTATTTGCGACTGATGATTATTCTTTCTATTTCTTTATTCTCTATATTCTTTCTATTTCATATTTTCAATTTGCTGGTGGATGTCCCAGTTAACGATAACATTTCCTTTGTTTGTTGCAGAGGATATGTGGCTGTGACTTCGCTAGTTTTTTAATATTATATTTTTGCATTTCTTTTCTTTTCACCTAGAAGTTTACAATATTTTATGAATTTCATAATTTTTATGAATCTCCCAAGTGAATTAATGTAAATTGTGTGATGATGAATTTTTTTTCAAAAATGAATTGATTACAAAATGCTTAAGGATTTATTATTCAGATTGCATTCATGAACACTTCAAATGCGTAGTAGTTTCCGTATAATCCCCAAATGAAAAAGAAATTGAATACTGGAAATGAATGTATTTTAAGCCTTGTAGTTTATTATTAAAAACAATTTTATCTATTTATGTTTGCATAATCCATCGACAAAGGTACTTACAAGTGCAGTGATGGGGTTTAACCGCTAATTATTCGAAATTTAATGTTGCAACGCTAATAATTTTCCTTTTAATTTTAGCTCGAGTTGTGGGTTGAAGAAATAAACAGTAATTTTAATTTAGCTAGTAACTATTGTACGGTTCCCTGAATGAAAGAATGACACCAGGACTCTTCCACCAGTCTTATACCATTTCCGAGATCTATTTCAGCCCAGCTTCGTGGCATAGGCTTAAATACATTATTGCTAAGTCAAAAATAGAAAAACGAGAAAGATAAGAAATTTTTCACAAACACACCAATATTTCCAAACATGCAAAAATATAACAATACATTTTGCCGGGAGAATCGGCTGCTTTAGCGATTGACAGATTTTTATGATCCCCTGCATTAATACAAATACAAATAAAAGCCCACAACAGGCAAAATGCTAAAGGGAAAGAGATTCCCATAACGAATATGGATGTCATTATTTCTCAAATACAGCAACCAAATTACAAATATAATTATAAAAGCTAAAGTCCTATTCTAATGTGTCTAATATTCTGTTTTTTTTTTTTTTTTGTCTTTCTTTTAGATTTTCATGTATGTTGTTATTAATATGATTTTTCACGTGCGGGAATATTTTGAACTGAATTGTGCGTTTTTCGAAAATATCAAATACATTACATTACTACCTTACTTCCACGTGAAAAAAAAACGCAATCCTTGAAGAGTGCAAGTGTCAATTCAAATCCATATTATCAAAAATTTACTGCCTTACTTATTTTATGTTGCTCTGCAAAACAAACACTTCTTATAATTTGCAAAATAGTGAAAAAAAAAACCAAATTGAAAAGAATAGGGTCCAAGTTGAGAAAAAATTCTCTAAGAGCATGCAAGAATTTTAAGAATACTTTCCTACTTTCTCATGAAAAAATTCTGATTTATGCTGAGCTTAGAAAGAAAACCAATGATGTTTCCCCTTGCTTTTAGGGGAAAAAAGATAGAACATACGCTAGAAACATTTTTAAAAGAAAGGATATGTTATTGCCGGTGTTATACCGTGAACGTAAGTACGTTGTCAGTTTGATGGATAAGAAGGATGTAAGCGACTTCAACTAGTTTTCAGACTGATATCGTATTGTAGATACGTGTTTGCTGTTCTCCAGAAAAAAAAAAACTATTTCAGGCAAAATCTTTGTGAAATAGCTGGTATTAGAAGGAAAAAGAAATATCGAGATTTTCCATGTAATTTGTACCGGCATTCATTTTGAGTTAAGAATGAAAATCCTGCTCGTTGTTCTTCTTTCTTGGCATCAATATATTTGAAAGAAATTGTAACATTTTATTCGCGAGGAATTTAAAATTAAGTTTGAAAATACTGCAATAGTATTTACATTTTTGAGTTTCATTACTTTTATTCGAGGAAAAAGAAGGATGACTTTCAACAGACTAAAATCATTCCCATGCAAATTATGACAATCATTTAAAAGAATGTGAAATACTGTGTCACAGTAGAGAATATAAATTCAGGTATCTTGATCGATATGCGTTAGACCCAATACAGTGCAACACCAAATTTTAGACACACAAAATATTTATTAATAAAATTGAAAGTAGCCGATAGATTTTATTAATAACTTTATCCAAGATCAGGAATCACGTATTCTAAATTAAATTTTATTTTCGATTTTTGATATTTTGATTCTAAGAAACACAGGGCTGAAGTTCCAACAGACTGAAACCATTGCCATCTAAAACAAAGTGAAATTCTTCTCCGTCACAATGACGAATCTACGAGTAAATTCAGGTATCATGATTGATAAGCTGCGTCAGACCTAATATAGAGCAGTACAAAAGTTTAGGCAAACAATATATTCTTTAATAAAATTAAAAGTAGTTGATATATAATTTGTTTATACCCATATCAACTTTTGGACGAGGCTTTTACTCAGTTTTCCCTGCTTGAAAAACCTACGTCGCCCTATAAGCGTGACGGAATATGTAAATAAAAATGTCTCTGAAGGACAAAAGAAATCATCAATTAGAACTGGAAATTAATTTCAGAAATAACTATGACACTAAACGATAGTATCGACTGATTGAAAATGATATAATTCAGAATTCATTTAAAATTCAATATTGATGGAAAAATTAGTCAGAATCAGAAAGTAAAATAATTTAAAATCAATTGGTAAAGTAATCAAATATTAATGAATAGAACAAATCAAAAACTAATTAGGGAAGTAGAATTTATGAACGGCCTAATTTTCAGGATTTGTGAAAAGTTTCAGCCCCTCACCCCACCACCCCCGCTTGATTAAAGGGACTTGGGTTAGACACAGGGATCCCAACAGTGGCGTAAGGCCGGGAACGTAGTGGGTGTCTCAAGCAGCCATAGTATGTGTTGTAACACCTTTATGAGCACCATCCAAAATTTATTCAGAAATTCCATGTAATTCCCGGCACCCTGCATTTATATTATGTCGCCCTAAAAATCTTATATTATTATCTGTGAATAAACGAAATAAGGAGTTGAATTAATAAATCCGTTGTTTTTTATTTTGATCCCTAAAATCATACCTCGCCCTATATACGAGTAAGTACAGTAATTTTATCCAAGATCAGAAATCACGTGTTCTAGAATAAATGTGGTAAAAATTCCAGGAATAAGAAAAACAAAAAAAATTGTAATTTCCTGTGGCTCAAAAAATGTAAGCATTGAATCAGATTTACAAAAATTTCAATGCGCCACAGAGATTTACGTAACAACGGGGTGTTTCTCATTGTAGCTACATGAATCGAATGTTTTTGTGAGTCAAGCATCTGGCCGCCAGACAGGGCTCGAAACCATATATCGTATTCAAATCAATGGTTGCATTTGCTCTTTTGTGATAAAAAAATAAAGTTTTGTATCCTATATGGTTATTCCAATTATTGGCATGACGTAAGGAAAGAGTCCAAGAACTTTATCCATTAGGCAGCAAGATGGAAGTTTGGTAATGGTGTGGGGGCGTTTGGTTATGATGGATAGACCGCATTATACGCCCTTAGACCAAATGGGCAGACCTTAAATGGCAGTAGGAATTCGAAAATGTACCAAGAAATATTTAAAAGACATTTCTCACCATTTGGTGAAATATGATGTGTTTGAAGTTGGGCTTTTCAGCAGGTTAATGTTTTGTCCACACCTCAAATTTAACGATAAAGTGGTTCAGAGCCAAAAATGTCGCGCAGAATTCTGTCTGGACTTCAACCCTATAAAAAGCCTATGTGGTTACTTTTACACGTGTCGTGCAAAACAGGAGAAAATTCTTCAGTACTGAAAAAACTCAGTTGAGAAAACATGTTTTGATTTGATCAGAAATCAGGCAAAAGCCTATATATTTGATGAAAAATCGTGTTTTTCATGTTAAAGGCAATGACAATTACCAAAACACAAAAATGAATAAAATTATTTACGTGATTTCTGAAAATTATTATCTAAAATTTGCGCCTAAACCTTTGTGGCACACATTTTTATTGTTTTCGTTATATGTAGCAAATATTCAAAATTTCCGTTTTGTTTTTATTACATGTAATTCAGTAGTTACTGATTTCTATACACAATGCGTGAGGCCTCAAATTTTACATTAAACAACTTGAAACTAAAAATTAGTTTTGCGCCTAAACTTTTCTGTGAAACCTATGTAATCTGTTTGATTCGGGGTCTTGCCTGGAGTCTGGCATGACGCGAATGACTGATTTCACAAATTTTGGAGCCAAACATTTTGCAATTAAGAATATTTAATAAGCATTTTTAAATTCGAAATATACCTACGGGTCACGAAGTTGATCCTGTAGTTGATTTTGGATTGTAACCTGAAACAAGTTAACACAATCCCTGATGAACAGAAGAGAAAAATCATAATTTTTACTCAATCTATCATGTAGGGCTATCAGTTTCTATCTCAGGTATCTCTAAATTATTCCTCGAGAGCACCGAGTTGCTCATCGAAGCAACAATTATAGATCAATGCTTCAGACCGATTTCATACCCTTCATGCATGTAACTCGGATCATAATGCAGTACTTCCTCTGACGCTTATTGTACGAAATATCTCGATTCGTTTTTCAGTCACTTAAGCGTACATGAAATACAAACTTCAATAAAAACTTTACTTCGACTCTAACAATGTTTCATTCATTTCAAAAGCAAATAAAGTGTTTCCAATGTATACGTAAACATATTGATGGCAGCCTTCCTATAGAAATCGTAGTAACTAGATGTAGATGAAGGTTAT
Source organism: Pholcus phalangioides (assembly GCF_987345545.1). Taxonomy (NCBI): domain Eukaryota; kingdom Metazoa; phylum Arthropoda; class Arachnida; order Araneae; family Pholcidae; genus Pholcus; species Pholcus phalangioides. The sequence goes on from NW_028301606.1 coordinate 3,414,831, forward strand.
TAGGAAACGTTTTATTTTGCTAGTCTGAGGGTAAAAAAATATTTTTAAAAAATTAAAAAAAAAGTAGACTTTTAAATTTGGAACCGGAAACCAACCAACCTCTTATTTCTTTTCTCTCTCTCTCTCTCGCGCGTGCTCAGTATTAGCAAAAGAGCGTCGAATACTTGTACTAGAAAATTCTAGTCTTTTAGATCCGGCAACTGCAATTTGCATGTGATTTATGTTTAGACTTTGTAGAGCAGACAGAGTTGGAGGAGTGGCGATAGGACGGGTGGCGTAAAACCATGCAGTGAAAAATGCTTTAAAGATTTCTCCGCAGATAACAAGTTTGAGCAACGAGGAAAGAATGGACTAGAACGAAAACAAATTCCTTTGGCTTTGAATCCTGATTATGTAAAGCTCCCCTTTAAAGCCAAAAAAGAATTTTTCCTCTAATTTTTTTTCTTTTCTGTTTTCTTTCTTTTCTTTTCCGGCCTGTTTCGTTATTTCGCCTTGATTACAGCTTCTGGTAAATCTCTGCTTCATAGTCAAGATAGTTGCTTTTCTAAAATGAAGAGGATGGTTGTGCGGGATAAAAAAAAAAGGAACCAAATTGAGGGAACGAACACAACGTTTGCCTTTGACTGCGGTGGAGTTGGTATGTAATTGAAGAGCTTTTGGCCTCTCGTTTACTTGCAAAGAAGAAGCAAATCTTCTTTCTTTAAGGACCAACCCCTGCTTTGCTGCAATTTATTTTTGTTCTGATTATTATCGGCGATGAGAATATTATTCTTTGGGATTTTTCTCGCAAATACCGTTCCTCATAAAAGGATGGCTAAAAAAAGATACAAAAACAATTAGTAGTTATTTTTTTGTGACTCTGGAGAGAGAGAAACGTATTTTTTCTAGAGAGATATATATTGGTTGTGAAATTGTTATACCAGTCACAGGATGCAATTTTAAAAGATTTTTCTATTTTTAACGGATTGAGAGGTAATATCAAAATGAGGTTCTTGTATCAAAAATACCGTTAATTTACGCCAGTGGTTCCCAAAGTGTGGCTCGAGGTACCCCACCTCTGTGGGTAGAGAAAGATTCTCCAAAAAAATGTGCAAATTAAAAATTTGTTTTTGTTTTTGAAATATAACCAAATGAAAAAAAAAATTCTTTACTCAGCTGAGTTAATTACCATGTATCATACAAAGTAATTTTATCAAATTACTGCGGTATTATGTACGATAAACATATGTACACAATACAATATGTACGATAAAATACAACAATCATTTTTTCGATACGTCAATAATGGATGTAAGGGGACAGTTGGCCCCCTCTCGATAGGAGGCTCAAAAGTAGAGAGCAATGTAGGCATGTGTAGTGCTTTCAATGACTTTTTCGCGTCGGTTTTTAATGGAGATAATGATATTCGATATACGGGTGTTGCATGGGGTAATAAAACGCTCAACGATATTCAAGTGGAAGACGTGGAGGTCCTAAATCTTCTAAGAAATGTATGTGCAAGCAAAGCACCAGGACCAGATGATATCTATCCCAGGGTTCTCAGGGAAGGTGCTAATGAATTGTTGGGGCCAGTCGCACAGATATACAGGAGTAGTGTTGCTGAGGGTATCGTCCCGAGAGATTGGAAACTGGCTAACGTTGTTCCGATATTTAAGAAGGGTAGTAGAGAAGTGGTGTCTAATTATCGTCCAGTGAGTTTGACGAGCTCCCTCTCGAAAATTTTGGAAATTATCATCAAAAGGCAGTTTGTGAAGTGGATAGACGAGAATAATGTATTGTCGGATAATCAGCATGGGTTCAGGAAGGGGAAGTCATGTGTAACTAACCTCCTTTGCTTCTATGATTACGTGACTAAGGCTTTGGGTAAGAGCAAAAATGTCGACGTTGTTTACCTTGATTTCCAGAAGGCATTCGATCGGGTCCAACATGGCAAACTCTTGAAGCGTTTACACGAGATTGGAATAGGGGGCAACTTGCTGAATTGGATAGAATCGTGGTTAAGAGATAGGTCGCAACGAGTTATGGTGAACGGGGAATTCTCTGGTTGGACAGACGTCACAAGTGGAGTTCCTCAGGGAAGTGTCCTTGGCCCCATACTTTTTTCACTTTTTATCGATAAACTCGATCAGGGTATCGATGGAATTACTAGCAAATTCGCAGATGATGTGAAGCTAATGGGGGTAATCGGGAATGAAAGCGATAGGGAGTTGCTCCAGACCAACTTAAACAAGATTGCAGCATGGGCAAATGAATGGAGCATGACGTTTAGCGTAGATAAGTGCATGGTCGCTCATTTTGGTTCGAACAACCAACGGTTCTCTTACGAGTTGAATGGTGTCACTATCCCGGATGCAACTAGAGTCACCGATTTGGGAATTCTCATTGACGAGCGACTTAAGTTTTCTGAACATTGTTCAGCGGTTGTCAAAAAATCGAATAGAATGCTTGGTCTCATTTTCAAAAAGGTCTCTTCGCGTTCTCCTAAAGTCATTCTTCCTCTTTTTCGAGGCTTAGTTCGTCCTGGACTGGAGTATGCTGTAAGGTTTTGGAGACCATACCTACAGAGGGACATAGACTTGGTTGAAGGGGTGCAGAGAAGAGCTACGCGTGTCCTTATTGGCACACAGGGCTTGAGTTATGAAGAAAGACTTCATTTTTTGAATATGTTTACATTGGATGAACGCAGGTGTCGAGGAGATATGATCGAAGTGTTCAAAATTTTCAATGGGATGGATAGGATGGACCATGAACTTTTAGTGCACCGCCAATCGACTGCTTTTACAAGGGGACACCAGTATCGATTGGTGAGGGACAATGCAAGGTTATGGTGTCGCAGGGAATTTTTCTCCAATAGGGTTGTTAATAAATGGAATAGCTTACCCCCGGAGGTAGTAAATTGTAACACAATTGACACGTTTAAAAAGAAATACGATAAACATGTTGGGGTAAATCGAGAAGCTATCCATTCTTAGAATAAGACAACCATAAGTAATCTTTATGGGCATCGTATAATATTTTATCATGTGTATATATTGTTTGTAATTTGTGTTAATTGCATTTTTAATTGGGTTGCTGTATTTTTGAAACATATGACAACCATATTTTTATGGGCATCTTTTTATCAGCCACCTCGTTGGGCATTTTGCCTGTTGTGGCGTTGTATTTGTATTTGTATTTGATAGTTTATTCCTTTATAATATATGGTTTGCCACTTTTTTCAAACAGCAAGAAAACCCCGGGCAGTGACAGGTATTACAATTACTTCACCACCCACCAACTCCGCTCATATATCGCCATACGACAATTTCCATTCAGTGGAGTTGGGTGAGAAATGAATATGCCATCTATCGGTTTAAGGTTCTATGCCCGGAATCGAACCCTCGGACCTTGTCGGTAACCTACATAATGGAAGACGAGCTTACCACTACGCAACTCGGGTGCAGTGGGGGTATTATAACTAGTACTGTATATAAAATTGATTTTCTGTGCGTGTGTGTTCTCTATACAAATGTATAATTTTAGATCGATCGTAACCAGATTTTGCATACATACCAAACGGGACATAACTTGAACGATAGGCTACTTCAAAAATTCATCAAAGCTGGGCAAATGCTCGAAAAATCGTCGGGTAACAATTCTTCATAAAAGACAACAATGACTTTTGGAATGTTTACTTTGGTTGCCCGGGTTCCAAGAAATCGTTTCAGACATTTTTATTTCTTTGTAGTGGTTTTTAACTTACTTCCTCAGTGCTCCCAGTATATGGAGATACTAGCAGTAAAAGCCGGACAGAACCGGGTATTTCTGCTAGTACATATATTACTTTCTCAAAACACATTAATGATATTTTCTTTGGATCCTACAAAATACTGGACTACATTATGATAATTCTCAAAGATTTTAAAGTTTTAACTGTGCTGTTTCTCTTTTATTCCATCTAAACTTGAATATGCATGCATTATTTTTGGAATCAGTTCAATACAGATTTCTCAAACATTTGTTCTTCAAAAAGTTCGGTGATAATCATGATATTCTTACTGGTACGTTTTCAAGCTCGTTAGTTCATGTTGTTGGTCTAAGTGATCGTAGAGATTTTTTATTGCTACCATTTTTCCATAAGTTGTTCCATAATAAAATTGATTGTATGCAAATTTTACAGGAAGCTGATATCAATTTTCCAATGTCCGAACGAGATCTTATAATTTATTCGCAATTAAGAGATACAGAACAAATTTATGTAATTTTGATCCTATTTATAGATTCAGCCAGCTATATAATTGTGGAACAGGAAATCTAGATATTTTTGATCCCCCTTTAATGAATTTTAGAAATTACCTTTTTAAGACAGTCGGGGAGTAGAACTGTTTATTTTTATTCGTGTAATTCATGCATTTTTCAGCTTTACATGTTACTACTTATTTTGTTCGATGTGCAAATGTGTTCATTTATTCGCCTCTCCAACTGTGTAACTGGATTTTTCTGTTGTTGGAACGATGATAAATAAATAAATAAATAAAATAATTGATTCTGTGTGTGTGTGTGTGTGCGTGCGCGTGTGCGTGTGTGTGTGTGTCGCCAAATTACCCACATGTACCAAATACCAAATACCAAATGGAACCAGACTTGAACGATGGGCTACTTTCAAATTTGTCAGAGCTGGGCAAATGCCCAAAATGAACAGAAACTGCCGGGCAACAATAGTTCTTGGGCCTCAACATTTCCCTTTCGGAATGTTTACTTTGGTTACAGTGTTTCCCTAGCAATGCGTCAAGGCTAATCCATACATATACCTTTACAATGGTTTGCCACTTTTTTAATCCTCCTAGCAATTGGAGAAAACCCGGGCACAGCGCTGGGTATTACAACTAGTGTTCCTATAAAAGCTTACGAATTGGGCTGAATTCACAAACCAGTCATTTTTTACAGAAACTTTTATGAGTTACGGTAATCGCAGAATTTAAATGAAAAACACGGTGACTATAAAATGTGAAGTTGATCAAAAATAACTTTTGCTTCTTCATAAATTTAATATCTGATAGGTGTTTTCAGTATATATGATTTTTTTTACGGATCATTCTTTGTGTTTTGATTCATCCTACGCTTCATATGTTCGAAATTTTGTTTGTTATAATGAACAATAATCATTAGATTTTTCATACTGATTATAATGCAATGCACCGTACACATTTTTTGAGATAAGAAAATTCTAAACAAATGACTAAAATCCTTTTTGACTTTCCTGGAAGGACTTAGTGTCCTTGGAGCGACATGTATATTTATGTCTTTTTTCTTTTGTATCCCTGTAGTGTTTTTTTTATTTGTCCAGTATTTTTGTAATGTTTATGAGTACGTTTTTGCAATGTTTATGAGTATGTTTTTGCAATGTTTATGAGTATGTTTTCGCAATGTTTATGAGTATGTTTTTGCAATGTTTATGATTATGTTTTTTCTATGTAAAAAAATTGTCAATTGGCGCATCTTCAAATGGTTACATAAAAGACTTATTTATTGAGATTCCCCTCTTTGTTAAATTTTTATAAGTTAGTATAAATAAAAATACCACTAGGCACATTCATTGTATGATCCTTATCTGAAATGTTGTGGGAGCGGCATATGCATTTTAAGGAGCCATCAAATCAAAAGAACAAACCTCGTATAAACAAACAGGATATGTTTCTATCAGTGCCTCAGAACTGTTAAGAATCAAACGAATATTGCTGGATTGATTTTGCTAGAATGATTAGCGTATACCCTATTGACTTTTGTGGCTCTAGTTAGAACGTTTAAATGCAGCCACAACTACTGAACATCTACATGAACTCTGCGGAAGATCTACATTGACCGGATATTTTACCGCACACTATATAAGCTCTACGGAGATTATTGTCAGTTTACACCACTAACATTTACAAACTGCCGCTAGAGAGAGCTCCGAATAAGTTTTAATACAAATACAAGCAACAACATGCAAAATGCCCAACGAGGTAGCAGAGAGAAATTATACTCAAATATTACCTGTAGAAGGTATATTTATATAATTTTTCAAAACAACGTCACTTATTTACAGCAGAATAGAAAACTCACATAATTTTTCGTTTATGCAACATATTCAAATCGCATTTTACCTCAGACATACAATAAGTTAACTATTGAAGCGTCTATAAACAACTGCCGGAAAAGACTTCATTCTTTTCTGGATGGTAATGAAGTTAATCCAACCGAAAACTCAGGAGTAAAGCAGGAAAAAAAAATGCACCGAAGAATAATGGTTGGATCCAGGGGACTGATCCGTTAAGATTTTACAAACCAGCATAAATTTCCTAAATGATTCCATCCTGTGAACTCGCTAAATTCTGGAATAAATTTTTGTGATTCGTACTGAGGAAGAGAGGGCATCAAAGTTATTCCGCATATTGAACATAAACAGTACTTCACTTCCCAAAGTCTTATCTATACCCTTGGCTTCTTTTTTTTTTCGTCTCAAACCTATGGTGTCTTCTCTTCTCTAGTCCCAATCTTACGAGAGAGAGAATTGAACTGATTTTTTCAAGCGGAAGATTCTTCTAGAAAGTTTTAAAACCTCGCAAACACAAGGCCCATCCATTCTATATGTACTTTTATATTTATTATTATATTTTGTTCGGAATATTTCTCGCGGAGATAGAGATATATCGCAAACATCCCATGAGCATTTTACGAGATAAAACTTTCGGAACGGACTATGTTGCTGGGAGTGTGTATGCTTGCTTAGTTCCAGTGAATCCCGTTCGAAAATTGCATCGTATCGCATTTTTGCTCGACAAAAACTTATTTCGTGTTTCCCAGGATAGTAAAAATGAAGAGTGCAACTATGCGTGGAAAGTGATATGAAATATATGATTTATACGGAATTTAAAACTATTTAAAAATGAATCGGCTTTAAGCCTGGTATTTAATCATTAGAGTTGCAAGAAAATCTTCAATACATTTATGCAGTAAATTTTTCGTAATTATATTTGGAGTCGTAGTCGACTTGAGCAGAGTTAAGCCAATGTGTAGAGTTAGAGTTTTCTCTACATTGAAATTAGTATTGTGCCAACCAAGGGAATAATAGATGTCGAGTTATCCGAATAGTCGAGTTATCCACGTGTCTAGTTATCGAGATTCCACTGTATTTATATAATCATTCGTATTATTAATATACCATCATAGCGTACTTGAACATTATTTTTTGCAGAAGTATGTAAAAATGAGTCATTTTTCTTCTCTTGAATAGCTTTGAATTGCTGGATATGATTCGGCTGCTCACCTCACTCTCACTACAATTTATATTGGCAATATAAACATGAAATTAGTTCTAACTTGAGGTATATACAGTATTTAAATAAAGTGAGTAATTTAAGGCGTTTTCTACTTTTTATTATTGAAGAAAAACTTTTCTATAGTGGAAATATCATTTAACCATTGATTTTTATCTCCAATTCTGTGATCATATTCGTTATCCTATGAGAATAAAAATGTATTATTAACATCTTGCGCGCATAATAAAATAGCATGACATCAGTCGTAACGAAATAAAAATTGATGCAAAATGAAGAAAACTGTTCAGTTTATCAAGTGAACTGATATAGAAAGACTTGAGATTTCGGTCATACATGCTTGGGTTCTAAAATAGGATGTTTTTAAAATTTCAAATTAAAATTGCAATTTTAAATGAGATTAAGTGAATGAAATCTCAATCTTTCTACCTATATATATATATATATAGATATATATATAGATATATATATATATATAGATAGATAGATAGATAGATAGATAGATATTTTCCCATTCAAAGCAAAAATAAGCACCCAAATCAATATGTCTAGCTCACAGCGACGACTGACAAAGGTAGGAGACGCGACAAATACCTTGGGAAACACTGCTACAGCATAGTTTTCATCATTTTCAGGGGATCACCATGATTAGGTTTATTATAGTTTTTCACCATCTATATAAAGGGCTACCAAAGGCAGGTGACCTCATATAGAAACATTCCACGAGAGTTTCAATATAAACTGGTCGCATTCCATTTTGCTGATCATCAATGTCTTCACCGCTCGCTATTGTAGTGTTATTGGATTTGTTTCAACTAATTACTTCCATAGAATATCCATTTTGTTTATTTTTTCCTGAGATTGGTAAAGAAATATTCAGAAATTTTTTGCCGTCAACCGGGATGTAGTTTTATCCTTTGTCAGTAAATTTTAGCTATTGCTCACATAATGAATGAGGTTTCGTCTGTCAACGTTTTAGATTGGGGGCAAAATACTCCGACGTTATAATTTTTTCCCATTTCAAGTTTCACATAAAATGCTCTAAATTCTTTATTATTTTGCATATGGATATTTTATGAAAAAAAAATTCCTTATAAGCTTTCGTTTACCGTTTGTTTTATCCTGAAACCCATCTCACTAGTCAAAATGTTAGGAAATTGAGATAATGGGACAAACGTTGCTCATCTTGATCACTCTATTGCAGAAAATCTAAATGGTCATATGACCCACTGATTGGTCGAGTGTGACGCGTGTGATATTGGGCTATGCGGTATTACAATGGGCGATTACTTGCTGTTATATCAGTGCAGAAAAAGCTTGTTATAACGCCCCCCTTTATTCCATAGAAAACAGACATTATATTGGAAGGTCATTATATTGAACTTTTATTTGAAAAAAACGTGAAGTTGATATTCTTCGTGAAATTTTAAACACTATTGTATTGAGAAAAACTCTTTCATTTTTTGCTATAATGTTGCAATAAAAATGTATCTGTGTTTTAATGCCACCAGGTTTTCCGTAAAAGTAGCACAACGCTTCTTCTTTCAACACTCTATATTTAATGTCTTTTGTTCTCCAAGCATCAGAGGTAAAGGACAAGGACAAGCACACTCAAAGACGGACATTTTTTTCGATCTCTTAGAGAAACATTAACAGTAGGCCGAGCTGAGTTCGGTCGTAATGAATGGTTTGTAATGGATAGAATGATATTTAAAGGCCATTTCATTATATTGGAATAAAATAGCATTGTTGAGATAATAAAATATTTGGGACTTATTTTATATATTGTTATAATGGAAGGAATTCTACAACGGTCGGTCTTTATAACGAGCGTCGACTATATATATTATCGCGTTATATCGGTTTTTCCATTATTCGTCCGGTTTTTTTATTTTGAGCCTTATAAACAGTTTGAAGTTAGATTCATGGAAAATCACAGACACGCTGAGTAAAATACATTAAAGTTGATGAAAACTATTTCGAAAAAAAAAACCCCACACAATTTAATTTAGTTTGTAATAAAATCACACTCTCTCTCATTCTTTGAATGGCTCTCGTATACAATAAGAATCCTTTGGAATACACAACTTTTCCTAAAATTTCACAAAAATCACTCACTAAAAAAAAGCGTTGAGGGAACAATCATCAAAATTTCATTTCAACGCTTCACGTTTGGCTTTCAAACTTCGTAATGGCTTTTATTCTCCGATGGTGAAACCTTTCGAATTTCCTTTTCAAACGCTCAGAAAATGAATTGTGTAAAAGATCGAGAGGAAAAAAATACCATGAAATACCTTTAAAAAAATTAAATTTGTTCGTAAGGAAGTCTTAGAAGTGTTAACACGAAACCTATTTTATATCTTGAAAGAATATTAAAGTTCACCAAATTGTGCGAAGATGAAATATAGTTTCGATTAAATATAAAAAATGTTTATAAACTACAATATCCACGCAGTGTGCGCTTAAAATCTTCAAATACATTACCATATTTTCAAATATAAGTTACCCGGTTCATCCTTGCCAGAAAACTTTCCTGACACAGGGGTACAACAAAAAACGGCGACTTGACCGTAGCAAAAAGTTGCTACCGCAGGGAGTCCCCCATCGAGGGGTTAGCGCGCCAACCTCTCGATGAGTATAAAAACAAGCCTACCGTTCGGAATCGGCAATAAATTGTAGGTCCCGGTCTAATTAGCCCTCGTGTGCAGAAAATGACCGTGGTGCGATAAAAATGATCAATGATCAAATATAAGTTGCTCGCATTCGCTTATAGGATATATACATATTTTCTCAATGATTTTTAATCTATTTTTAATTTTAAATTTTGTTAAAAAATACAATATACGTTCATGATAATTTATCGAATCAAATGATTGGTTTCTAATCATTAAAAGTCGCTTAATAATTTATGGAACACAAACTAATTTTTAAAGCTTGATCAACGATCTTTCACAAAATATTACTGAATTCTATTTTATAGTTGAATTGATTACTGTATTTATTATTATACAGGTTGAATCCCACTTATTCTGCCAAACGAAAGGGGGTGATAGACAAGCCCAAATGGATCATGAAAAACACTCCACCAACACTGTCCTATGTCAAACAGTTTGCGAGTTATAGTGGATAATCGATTATGGGAAAAAATGCGTCAAATTTGACCAGGATTTGTGGAGTTTCTGAAATGCCTACACGCAAACTAAGCACAGATGAAAAATCAGATGAGGCCACACCAGTTTCATTGAAATATCTGGATTTAATGGGGAGCTTCAGGAGTTTAAAGACACGACGTTCGATATCGAATTATAGCCAAAATGTCTTATTGCCAATTCTTCAAACACCATTTGAGCTATAAATCGGTCAAATTTGCCAAAAACTCATGCATTCCACCACCTTATGAAAGAGCCCAGAATAAAATAAATGTTGTTTAGTTCAGGAAAAATTTAGTCGTTTCTTTGTAATACATCACTGAAATATACGTTCGTTGGTGAAAATTTAGTAGGTTTTGGAGACAATTCAATTTTTCACTTCACCGATCTCTCAAGGCTGGTAGCTCGCCATTAAATACGGATATCCTGTACATCGAGGTAGTGTAACCTTATAGGACTTTTTGTGCAAAACTAAAATAAGGTGAACAATTGAAATTGAATTGTCGCCAAAATCGGTAACCGCCAATTCCGAATTTTCGTCCAATATCTTTTCCCATCCAATTTTTTCGCCACAATCGATTGTCCACCATAATTTTAAGATGGTTTGGGATAGGACAGGATTAATAAGATGTTTCATGATTCACTTGGGCTCGTCGATCATCCCCTTTCGTTTCACCGAATAGGTCGGATTCACCCTGTATATCCACACTGCCCAAGTAACTACTCAATTCATTCGCGTTTGCTTCTCTTCATATCATTACATTGTTTATACAGTCCACGTCTCGTAATGTGATCACATTTGGACTCGGAGTTTCTGATAAATGTAACCGTATAGTAATTATATACAAAAAGTCCCGTTTGCATGTACGGTGACTATAAGTACTATTTGGCCAAACGGGACGTATAGTAAAATTGGACAACCGTTTTTCTTTCCCACATAATTGGTTGCATAATGCTCAATATGGTTCCCATTTTTTTTCATTTTATTCTAAAAACGGAACCCGTTTTTTTACTTCCTTCCAGCTAAAATTCTGAATTTTTGTTTTTGAGCCTATGTGAAGCGTTAGAATGAAACTATAAGGTTTATCACATTATATTATTATATTATTTTAATGCACACAATACATTTCATAGATCAATTGAGAAAGTCTCTCGGGAAAAATCTGAATCTGATCAACTGAAAGAGACTGATCAAGAACTGAAGGAAAGTACACGTATTTATGAACCACAGTGAATGCTGTGGACTGATTAAGGCATCAATCCTTTATATCCTGACGGTACTTGAAAGTGGTGCTTTAATCAAACGCTCACATCTTCGTAATATGAACACTTTCATTGACGGTATCTACAAGGACACCGCGAATGTAGTTTCGACAGCAGGTAGCGGATGGCAACTAAAGGCGGAGATCCTTTTTGTTTTTGCTGTGGTCATTTTATCTTTGTCATGTCGCATTAGGAATAAGATTTGCAGTAGAGTCGATTTGCGTGTTGTTCATTTGAGTGAATTTAGTGACTAATTATCAGTTTAGTGGCACTATCACTTTTTATTTTCTTCTGTATTGTACGGATAAACATTCCCTACAATTTATTTAAAAATTACTATTCTATTTTCTATCACAGGGTCAAAAATGTATTCCGGTACTGCAAAGTACCACCAGGAAATGAGAGCATTTTTTTTGTTCTTACAGTAAATGATACTTCAATGTGGAAAACAAAATACTGGGGATGATTTTTACTGAGGCAACTAAATTGAGTCGTCGAGGTCGAGATGGGTCGAAAAAAAATGATGTAGCACCCATGATATTCATCAATTGTCGGAGTGGACAAGGCATATATACTGCGCTCATAATATGACGGGGGACAGATAATCAAATAAATGGTAGCACAGACTGTTCTTCGCGATGCTTGAAATGGCATATATCAATACCTATGCCATTTAAAAAGAAATACATGGAGAAATTTCCCTATTAGAGTTTCGAAGAAACTTGGCAAAACTAAAACACTTTCACTAAACACTGTAAAATGTATTTTACTCTTTCTTAGGGTTATTATGCACAAAAACTTATCTAATGATGCAAAAATACAATTAAAAATGTAGTGGTAAATTAATTCAGCATATGAAGGCTCTTAAGTAGGAAAATTGTTTGTCAACAACGAAGAGGGAAGAGAACACCTTTTAACCTCCAACATAGTCTTGCAACCTGATAACGATAACTTACAGGGGAAAAAACAGCTTTCAACGGAAAAAAATGATACATTATCCGAAGTCCTGATAACTAGACACGAATTTTTCCCTAAGTTATGATATTGGTCCGTTACTTGCAAAAGTGAGAGCGATACCCCGGATGATAGCATTCTCTGTGGCGTCGACTGTATTCATAATTTTTTAATACAAGACTACAATTCATCAACGAGACCAGAGCTGAATGTTTGAAGCTGATTATGTCTGTACTACACATTGACTAGAAGTCCAGACGTGTCTAAACTGAAGTTTATGTGCTAATTATTCGGCTGCCAGGCTGCTGTATTAATCCTAATCGAATTTGTATAGGGGTTTTCGATCACATAAGTTATCATTTGGAACTCATAAATCAATATTAAATCTTTAGGCAATTTCTGACAACTTCGCTGTTGGAGCAAAGAGTAAAGTAATTAAGTTCACCACATACGAGAGACTTCTAACATATTTCAATGAAAATACCGATTGATTGTGGATACTCGATATACATACACAAAAAAAAAGTTTATTCAAAGCCACTTTATCCTGGCGTATAAGGGGGCTCCCACCTTCAAAGAATGGTAAAAAACGTTCATATGTAGAAATATAATTAAAATATTATTATTAATTTTTTTATTTCAAATTCTTACCATACATATTTGATTGTATATGCTATCATTTGCCAACACAAATTTTTACATAACTCTAATACGTAATATATTTTACAAATTTTCAAATAAAACCATCAAAAGAAGCTTGCGCATGTGATGAAATATCATGAGACATCAGTGAAATAGAATAAAAATGGATTAAAAGTAAAACAAACTGTTCAGTTCATAAAATGAAAAAGATTGGAGATCCATTTATCAATACTTAGTAGTTAAAAAATAGTTTAAGAAATATTTAAAATTCAATTTTGAATAACATTGATTCGACGAATCTCTTTTTCTTAATTTTATCAAATGGAAGTTTTCTTTATTTTGAATTATTTTTTATTCAATTAAATTTATTTAATGCAATTTTATCATACGTGCAAGCTGTTTTTAATACAATTTTTTTTAAATTTTGTAAAACCTTCAGTAATGCAGATATGTAAAATTTTTAATAGTATAGGATATAGCACATACAATCAAGTGTTTGTAGTAAAAATTTTCAATAAATGAATGATCAAATAATATTTTCAATTATATTTTTCTAGATAAAAAAGTTTTTTCAACATGTTAAAAGGCAGGAGGTCCCTTAAATCTTGCAACGCTGAACTATTTTCCGTAAGTCTCAGCCAACACATTTACCTATTTCCATTCAGATCAACTTCCAACTGCCATTGCTAGAAACAACAAAAATTTCCAATTGGTACTAAAAGTATAAAAATCTTAAATCCTCTTTAGTCCATAATGGAATTTATTCCAAAATCAACTGAAATGTATATTTTGCTCTTTTTTATGCACTTCATTACTCCAACGATATAGATTAGAGGAAGACATGAAAATTCCATCCATTTTCAACGAAAAAAGATATTTTCACAACACACAGAAACCATTGAAATAATACAAAAATCCCTGTATGGTATGTTCGTTGGAAAAGTCCTTTTTTCTTCTTCTTCTAATTTTTCCATCTCTTTAGGTTTTAGAAAAGTCTTCGAGTCATTCTCTTTGAACAAACTCTTTTGGGAGAGAGAAATACATAGAACTCTATTTTTAAAAAAAATAATAAGAAGAAGAAATGTTAGAACGTTTAAGACTCTTTTTCCAAGAAAGTGTTTGACAAGTATTTTCTTCAGGAAAAACTTGAGCGACGGAGCGTAAAATGGCTTCTAGGAATTTGGCCATGATTAAACCCTAAAAGGATTAAAAAGAAAAAAAAAAAAAGAAAAAAAAAATAACAAGATAAAGATTTTCAACCACAAAATGTTCAATTTAGTTTTCTTTTTTTCATTTCTATATTTTCCTTTTAGTTCTTTTCTTTCGGGAGGAAAAATCTTCAGGTTGTTAAAGCCCTTGAAATGAAATAAGCCCAAACTTTAATGTTAAAAAATAAGGAACCCTGGAAAAACCTGGAAATCACGGCCTGTCACATAAATGCGAATCTTGTGTTATTTTACTTTGTATTTAGTCTTTTCCCCTTTATTGCGTTTACTAAATAAGCATTTTTGTACAGTAAATTTTACAAAGGTTTACGAAGAATAAGCTTCTTAAGTTGCATTGCTGGAAATATTAAGTTATTTTTATTTCTTTTTTCAATATCAGTGTAAGTATGAAACAGGATTTTACGTGGATTTCATCTTGTGATAACGGTGGATGTTTGTGAATTTCGAATGAGATAAAACGAAAACAAATATTGAAATATAGACGGTTTTTTCTCAGCGCAAGATATAAAGGAAACATATTTTCTGGATGTTACGCCGAGTCGAACTCGGAAAAGAAACTCATCTGGCCTCCGCAGGGATTTGAACCTAGGCCATTGCGTTAAATAAAGAAGCAGGGTTATGTCTCATATGGTGTAGATGGTAGCATGATTGCCCGGTTTTCAAAAGGGCCTGGGTTCAAGTCCCGGTGGGGACCAGATGACTTTTCTTTCAGGGTTCACCTCGGCATAACATCTAGAAAATATCTGCTTCCTTGAACACCCACCCTCGAACTTCTGTGACGCATAGAAGCATAATTTAAATTACAAAAAAAGAAAATCCAAATAATGCGTAGATCTCACGTAATGTCATCTAAGCTTCATGGGGCTGTATATGCAATAAAATATTTAAAAAACATTATGAAACTCCTTTATACATAATGCGAAAATCCATTATACATATGCGACTTATACCTAAAGGTTTCTATTCAAATGTCTAGTGAAAAAAACATTTTTTTTTCATTTTTCTAGCACGAAAAGGGTCTCTAGGTGACGTTTCAAAATTTTTTGAAAAAGTTTCCACTAATTCTACTTATTCAAATATGCACAAACATGTAAAAAAAAATCGGCGGAATAATGATGAGTCAATAAAAAAAATTGTGAATACTAATACTGTATTTGGAACACCATTAGTGGTCAAGAATAAATTCAAAAAACCCACAACCCTAAAGTTTTAGAGTGATGCCTTTAAATGATCAGGTACTGCAGAGGCAAAGAAAGAGAGAGATACCTAGTTTGTTTCCTAGAACAGCTGCTGAAGCTGAAGGGAAAAATAAGAGATATGTATATGAGAGAGTGAAAAGAAGTTTCTTATACGAGATTTCGGTAAATTTCATCGAGAAGTGCGAGAGGCAATGCGTACCCAACTGTTGTAATGAAAAATAGCTTTTTTGGGGCTTAAATAATTGCACTCCGTCGATATTTTTTTCTATGTGTTTCTGGCTGAGAGGAATGTACTTATTTTTCTTTCCCATAAATTAATGAAGACGACACCTTGGAATTATTTCTTTGTGGTAGATTTGGCCCCTGAGATATATAGTTTGGAAAAGCATTATTTCTAACATTTCCAACACCTATATTTCGGTGAAGTAATCCTCAATATAGGTGACTTGAGAAAAACAATATTATATTACGATCTCGTTTGTTTCAAATCTGAACACATTCTAAACCGTGAAATACATGAACGTATAAAAGTATTGCGTACATCTATGTGACAGCCGAACAGTAATGAATACAGTTATGAATTAGGTATATACGTATAGTAATATTATAGTATTAATTTTTCTGAGTTTCTTTTTCAACCATGTCAAATGTTTCATTTCTACGATTATATGTACGATGCATTTCGGTCATTATTCAATTAGAAATATTTAATGTCTTTTAGTTGACTCATTCAATGCAGAACTAAAAGTTTCTGGATAGAAAGTGTCGATGTGGAGAGAGCCATAAAAATGTGTTTTATACACACACAGCTTATGTGAATTCAGACCTTAGGATCAAAGATGCCAAAAAATTAGCAAAGTGATGGCTGACGACTCAAAAATCACTTCTCAGCAGCTGTTCAAAATGTTTTTCTGAGTCACGAGAGTGCAAAACTTTCATGTACGCTACTTTTTACATTAGCAATGCAATGTAATGATGAAATGTCACTTACTCACCGTCATTTTGTTGACAAAAATATATTTTTTTAAAAAACACTTGTTCCTAATTCCAAAATTCTAACATATAAATCAGCCAATCTACCTAGAGCAATCATTGACACTTCTGCTTTTCGAAGGTTACTCTCGAAAGTTTTTTACTACTTCTGCTTTTACTCTCTTTAAAAAAAAGCCCTCAAACTCCATCTGCTCCAACATTTTGCCATTTCTAATTTCACCCTCTAACACAGGGATAGTCAACTTTTTCCAAGCCGTGCCACAATCAAGATCATTTTCGGTGTACGAGCGAATCTACTAATTTTAACATGTATATCGTACGTCCCGTTTTACGGGACACAATCAGTGTCTCCGTTCTTAAAATATTGTCGAGATTAGTTCTTTTTTTTCTGTAAAAATATTCAGTTTGTCACTCTTTCGAGTCATAATTGTTTTTATATTTGAGTCATAAATTAAATTATCGCAATAACCTTGGACACCGAAACCTGACGACTCAGGGTGCTTTTGCTCGCCCTAAGAATTCATGGATATATAATACATGTTCCCATAAGGACGGTCCTGAATCGCATAAGCATGGAACATCCAGCAACTATGCCTGAAGATGAAAAACCAAACGAGAAAGCATTGAATATACAATCATCACATTAATCCGTATTTTAACGTTCATAAGGAACTTTTTTTTTTCAAAATAGGAGTTTCTTATACATGGAGAGTATTATACAGTTGGTATAATACTGTCGTATTACTCGTATAACTGATAATATACTTACAATGCTTTACAAAGTTGGTCAATAACAACCAGCTTTTCAACATTTTCCCAAATTTTAAGCTCAAAAAATCGGGGGGGGGGGGTTCCTTATAAATGTTAAAATACGATAATTTTCCAAGTGTGCTTCCATACTTAGCAGAGGTTTGGACAACGTTCAAGACCATCATTCATAAGACATTGTTAAAATTTGTTTGTTAAATTTTTTTTTAAAATACGTTGTTAAAAAGACAGACTGTGTAAAAGTTGGAAATAATTTCTTTTATTAAAAAGTAGAGTAGGATTTCTTTAATTTTTGAAAAAACTTTCACATACTATTCCTTATACCATGGCGGGCCTCGGGTTGGCCACCCCTGCTCTAACACATGCTTAATTAATTCGTATCTTCAAATATATTGCTGCAATGTATGTTAGATACCTATTTATTGTAATAACCAGTATGGGACATCGTCTTCATGGTTGCATTAACATTATACAATATGTACTATTTTACACAAATTGCAAAATAAATTTGAAACTGAAATGGAAAAAAAATATAGATATTATTTTTGCTGTTCATTTCATTTTCATTTTTCATCAAGACGCTTCTGAAATTTTGTATAATCCTCATGAATAGTTTCAGCTGCAGACAGCTCCGAACAGATCTGCAATAATACACATCTTGCATTTCGAAACACCAAGGGATTACGGAACGTCGTCAAATTTCCATATGTGGTAACTATCACAATATAAGCTTATGTAAAGTTATCCATTTTATGCACAAATCATTGATGTAAACACACACCAGCCATTCATTTAGGTCTTTTCAGAAACAATTATATACTGCTTATTTATTCAAATGCTATAACTACTACATATCACAAAGTATCTGAGGCAATTCTGAGCTGAATATTGATGTCAGTGATCATTCGTAGGATAAGGTATTTATAATTCAAGATATACCGATACCATAAACTCTTCATCCAAGTACTCGATAAGCTCAGAAACAAACGGATTTCATTCAGTAACGAGAAAGCGCGCAAAAACGGACAAAACGAGCATTTACGGATTCATGAATTTTCCCGATTATTCTCGCATCATATACGATACGATAACATTTACTATGAAAACGATGAATCACGTTCTGTGGAGAGAAAACAATGAAACACTTTCCCGTTCTTCATCAACGAGAAATATAATACAAGCGAAGAACATATGCGAGTATATGGCTGCATATATTGGTGTCGAATGTTCCTCAGGAAAACTAATTTACCTGAAACATAATAGGAAAGATTATCAGATTTGCGCATCAGTAAAAGAAAGTAACGGTGGCGGACGTAATAGGGTATTTATTCATTTACAGAGAAACTTAATTAAAAGTCTATCTCTTTTTCGAATGCGTGCGAGATAATTAGAACGTAATTAACAGATAACGATAAGATGGAATGTTGCAATATAAGTTCTAGAAAATTAGATTAATTTTCTTCTTCATTTCCTAATGAAAAACGTGCTGAGTGATTCTAGTGATCCAATCTTTCTACCATAATATTTTTTGATTTTTTTTTTTTTTTGGAATTTTCTGGAAAAGTATTTTTCAGGCATGTTTTTGTGCAAACTTAATACCAATTCATATTTTAACGCGTTTCTAAGTCAATTTTTTTTTCTACTGGTAAGTGAGGATTACATTTGAATCTAAATACATTTCATTTCTAATTTTTTTTTAATATTATGAATTAGTCTGTTTATTGGAGATTAGAGTAAATTTAAAAGTCCAAGAGAGTTTCGTGCCATCAAATTCCTATATTTCCTATTAATTTTCATTCCATTTTTAAAAGTCAAGCCATTTCAATAAGAAATTAAAAAAAAAAAATCTGTTCATAAATATTTTCACATACTGTATAAATGCGTTGAAAATGATTAAACATGTTAAGATAAAAATTTTTAAATAAAAGCACATATTTTTGAAAAAAATATATCGTGATTTCCATGATAAATTTGTACTAAAATGAAAAAAAATGGTACAATCTTTTCAAGCAGTAATAGATTTTAATTGCATTTACTGGTATTTTCAATAGCGTAAGAACCGAAAATGACGATGTAATTTTTTTGTACTATTCCAAGATTACTAATTAGCAAACAGCAAATCCTCTCGAGACAGATCAAGAAATAATAATTGTGAATTATAAATATTCACTATTCGTTAAAATATAATGAGGGACGTTGGATTCGGTGGAACGGTTTCTTCCAAACTAATAAGACGGGGGGAACCATATATCTCTCCATTAGGTTATTCTGAGCCGCACGTGCCACAAATCTCTGAAAGCTTTCGACTCAAATGACAAAAACTTCCCAGTCCCTTTTAGGTAAACATTTTCTAAAAATAATCCCCTCGATATTTACTTGTGAGTTTCAGCAAATTTGGATCTTTGACAAAGAGGGGAAAAAAGTTCAAAGAATGTAAACAATTTCTTAGAACGAAGTAGAAGATTAAAGGTTTTCAACAAAATTTAGGAGCGCAAAAGGTGAAATGTTTCGAGTCTGATGGAAATAATTAGCAACGCTTGATTTCGTTTGACACACTATGCGCTTCGTGCTCTTTATACTCGGTTCTTCTTAATTGAGAAAACTCCGTAAAGTGACAGGCATTCAGACAACGTCGAGAGGGAGTCGGTTTCCTGAGCAAATTAAATAAATAATTAAAAGAAATTACCTTTCATGTACACCAATACAATGTTCATTCAAAATACTGCTCTTTAGAATATTTAGAGAAATTCGATGGTATGAAATAGCATCTCTTTAGAAATTGAACATGATGCAGTGGAACCTCCCCTAACCGACATTCCCCGTTAATGGACACTTTTATGATCCCCGGCCGGAGGAATAGGGGTTTAATGTATTTCACTCCCCGTTAGTGGACACACTCGATAGCGCACAGTAAAATCAGGCAAACACTATTTTTTCCCCAAACTCTGATTCATTAATTCTGTTCATAAATCGAGAATTTATCATATTCAGCGGTGATTATGTATAATACCTAGCTCGTATATTAAATTTAATGATCCGTCATAAATTACTTGATTAACATAACATGTAACATTAACATATAACATTAACATATGACATTAACATATTACATTAACATATAACATTAACATATAACATTAACATAACAAATACAAGTACAAAAACAACGCCACAACAGGCGAAATGCCCAACGAGGTGGCTGAGAAAAAGATGAACATAAAAATATGGATGTCATATGTTTCAAAAATACAGCAACCCAATTAAAAATGCAATTAACACAAATTACAAACAATATATACACCTGATAAAATATTATACAACGCCCATAAAGAATACTTATGGTTGTCTTATTCTAAGAATGGATAACTTCTCGATTTACCCCAACATGTTTATCTTGCTTCTTTTTAAACGTGTCAATTGTGTTACAATTTACTACCTCCGCGGGTAAGCTACTCCATTTATTAACAACCCTATTAGAGAAAAATTCCCTGCGACACCATAGCCTTGCATTGTCCCTCACCAATCGATACTGGTTTCCCCTTGTCAAAACAGTTGATTGGCGGTGTACTAAAAGTTCATGGTCCATCCTATCCAGCCCATTGAAAATTTTGAACACTTCGATCATATCTCCTCGACACCTGCGTTCATCCAATCTAAACATATTCAAGAAATGAAGTCTCTCTACATAACTCAAACCCCGTGTGCCAATAAGGACACGCGTAGCTCTTCTCTGCACCCCCTTCGACCAAGTTTATGTCCCTCTGTAGGTATGGTCTTCAAAACCTTACAGCATACTCCAGTCCAGGACGAACTAAGCCTCGAAAAAGTGGAAGAATGACTTTAGGAGAACGCGAAGAGACCTTTTTCAAAATGAGGCCAAGCATTCTATTCGCATTTTTGACCACCGCTGAACAATGTTCCGAAAACCTAAGCCGCTCGTCAATGATAATTCCCAAATCGGTAACCCTAGTTGCATCCGGAATAGTGACACCATTCAACTCGTAAGAGAACCATGGGTTGTTCGAACCAAAATGAGTGATCATGCGCTTATCAACGCTAAACGTCATGCTCCATTCATTTGCCCATGCTGCAATCCTGTTTAGATTGGTCTGGATCTACATTTTTGCTCTTACCCAAAGCCTTGGTCACGTGATCATAGAAGCAAAGGAGGTTAGTTACACATGACTTCCCTTTCCTGAACCCATGCTGATTATCCGACAATACATTATTCTCGTATTCTCTCTATAACATAACATAACATAACATAACTCCAAGAAAGAGATTCCGAATGATAATGTTAGTTTTATACGAATGCAAAGCCACAACAGGCAAAATGCCCAAAGAGGTGGCTGAATAAAAGCTGCCCATAACAAATATGGATGTCATATATTTCTGAAATACAAAACCCAAGTAAAAATGCAATTACAAAACCTAAAAACTATAACATATACATGATAAAATTTAATACAATGCCCATAAAAAATATATGTATGGTTGTCTTATCTAAGAATACATAGTTTCTCAATTTGTGTATGCACATAATGATACGTGTGAGGAAAGCCAACATTGCAATACAACATTACCAATAATGGTTTTCATGTTTTTATCTCTCTCCCTCACATTCATTTTAAAACTTAATTCAATTTTTATTGCAAAATACGCATAGTGCACGTACCACGTACGGGTAAAAATGATTTATAGGTTCAAAAAGTTGGCGGAAGGTTATAAATCATTCCATATTTATCAGACAGACGTTCCATTTTTATTTGGGAATTATGCAAACTATTCAGGTAAAAGTGACAAAAGTAGTGAAACTTGTATATAATCAAACTTCTTTTATCGAGACAATTGGTGATTGTGCATAACCATCTCATCGTTGTTCACTTGTGCACAGTAGCATATACATTTCAACATTAAAATGAATAGGGAGTGATTACGAACGAAGCCAAAAGCCGTATAAATGTAGAATTCGTATAAACGAGGTATCACCCTATATATCGTACCTCCCGCATTAGCCGACACTCCCCGTTAGCGGACAACATTTCGGTGTCATGGGTGTTCATTACAGAAACGTTCTGGTCTGGACGTAAGGCTCGAGGCCCATTTTCTTAACGAAATTATTACGCTATATTAAATATTAGCAATTCAAATAAAAGCCGAAGATGTCGTCTGATAGGAACTTTCAGGAAAAGCATAATGATGTTACTCTTGTTTCAATACCTCTTTTGGTTTGGGCACGAGGCTTGCCGGAGGACGAGGATCAGTTGCACTGCTTGTACAACATGTCAATCAAATCCGAGGGTCAATTCCACTGGACTCCCTTCTTATCACATGGGTAAGTTGCACGGGAGGGGGGGGGGCTAGAAAAGATTCAATTTATCTTATATATATTAGATGGTGTTGGAAGAACTATGTACTAGGCCCGTGGTTCTTAACTATTGGTGCCCGTGGGAAAAACATTTGGGGGGGGGGGGGGGTTCGAGATGTAGAAAAATGTAACACGA
The DNA here is from genome assembly GCF_987345545.1 of Pholcus phalangioides. Taxonomy (NCBI): domain Eukaryota; kingdom Metazoa; phylum Arthropoda; class Arachnida; order Araneae; family Pholcidae; genus Pholcus; species Pholcus phalangioides. Next base: position 3,437,827 of record NW_028301606.1, read on the forward strand.
TGACTGATAATCGAAATGATACAAAATATATTGAATTTTTTATTTCACAAATACGAATCATACCAATCATTTTGACACCTCATTTTTTTACCTTTAGCTCTCAGAAATGTGTTGCGCGAAATTCGATTGTCCCGATATGTATGTAATTTGAAAGGATTTAGAAAACACACACTTATATGCAGAGGCGAATTGAGGTAGGTTGAGGCTCCGTGCGCAAAAGAAAATACTGTATTAGACCTCTTAAATTAGAAGTGTTAAATTTAAAGTGTAAAATTTAGGTTTTGCGTTGCCCCCTTTATAAGTCGGGGTCCAGTTCGCGCTCATCGTTACTAAGAAACGTTACAAAGAACGTAAAGGTCGTTATTCTAGAGAGAAACTGTTTAAGTAGGAACTTTATACCGTTTGTGTCAAAACCTAAATACAGTATTCAGTAATTATAGACTAATTATTTATTTTATCTATTTTCAAATTATTTACTTTATCTTCAATTATTTTTTTTTATATTTGATTTCAATCACGCGAATCCTTGCATAGTTTTGCACATTATATCAATTGACCCTGTATTAAGCGGAAAAAAAATTATCAGTCCCTTGCGATTCCGTTGAAGATAGATTTCACTGTATAATTTAAGCTTTGTATAACCGTTCTCATTATTGCGGAAAATGACAGGCATTCAAAAACACCAAGACCATCTCGGTTTCCTAAACGTGTTGAATAAATAATTAAAAGAAATAACCCTTTATGTGTGTGGGTGTGTGCGTCAATACAAATTCCATTTAAAACACAGTTCCTTAAAATATTCAGTGCCAATCGACGGTATAAAATAACATCTCTTTAGAAATTGAACATCATATAGACATCGAATGGAAATTTCCACTATTGAAAAAAAAAACGCGTACTATAAGTTTATACGTGATGGCGACGCACGTGCAGCAGCTGGAAGTAAAATATTCGTTTTTTTTTTAACTTTTGTACTTATTTATTTGTTTATTTTTGTTATTTTTGAATATTTAATATAATATGCAGCTGCTACTCTTTGATGCTATGAATATTAAAGAGCACTAACTAAAAAAATCTATTTTCAGCTTCGTAAAACTGTTCTCATCACTCTTGAGACGGCTATTTACTCTTTTTTTATGTTTCATAATTACCTTTTTTTCCGAGTTTCATGATTTCGTAAAAATTTAGACATCCTTCTCTCTCTCTCTCTCTCTCTAGTAAAATGAATTATAAAATTTGTTGAACCATTGCAAGATTTTAATTGACTTTATAAATTCGCCTATGGGAGACTATTAACAAACTTTTGCTGATATGAGCGCTTAATATATGAGAAAAATTATACATCAGTAGGAATTTGTGATATGAAAGGAATTAATTTTGAATTTAGTGATTAAAATACAAATACAAATAAAAGGCCATAACAGACAAAATTCCCAACGAAGTGACTGAGAAAAGGATGCCCATTACAAATATGGATGCCATATACGTATTTCTAAAATACAGCAATCCCCCACTTAAAAATGCAATCATAAAAACTACCGTATATCGCTCTTGAGACTATAAGAGAGAATGTATATACGTTTTATTGTATAAGTATCTGCTTTTTGTTCCTAAGCGTGTCGATTACTTTTTTTTTTGCTTCCTGAACAAACGTATTTTGTAATCGAATCCTCAGAGATTAGTTATAAAAATATAATACGAAGGTTTCAACAACTGACTGTTGCGAAGATGAATTTTTTTGGAAAGAGAAAATTTAACTGCCTTTGCGGGGAATCGAACCCACGCCCGTTCACTTTCCCAGTGAACGCCTTTGACCACTAGACTATAAATCTCGCAATCTTTCCTTGTAGCTCGTGTGCACTAAAAGGGACCGCACATCAGATATATTCAAACTTTTTCTAGTCACTACCTGTATCCATCATAAAAAGAAGAGCACCCTTTTCGGCAAAATCGACATACGAATGCATGAAATCAGGGTGATTTTAATCCTAGAACGCAATTTATACAATTTATTTGATTGGAACGTTGATCAAGTGCTCACGAGCACGAAATTGGATACGAGCATCGAGCACTCTGGGTGCTTCAGGAAGTATCGTGGTGCTCGCGAGCAATGGGTTGATGATGCCTGCCGTACATGGATGGACGGCCGGACCTGACTCAGGCCAAGCTCACAACTGCTGACGCTGCCACCAGATGGCGATTCATGAGAAGATGACGTCACTCTCCGCTACCATGCTAAGGTTTTAACAACTGGCTGTTGCGAAGATGAATTTTGGACCTCTGTTAGGTCCGGCCGTCCCTACATATCTACAATTTTTGCCGATTTTCGGAAAATTTCGCGTATGTCACGCTAAATGAGATAAATTCGATTATTGTACATAATGGCCGTTTATTACGCATAGCCACTTAGTATTTGATAATTTTGATACATATCCTTATAAATGTATCTTTTTACTAGTGATTATGCATAGTACCCAAGCGTGGTTGGTGAATTTAATAAGTACTTAAAAAATTATCACTTTTACCGGCAATAATTCATAATGACCCCAAGCGTCGCACAGTTTGTAAATATATAAATCGTAGTATATGATATACTATACATGATAGTTCATACATGTATTGAATCATTACATTGGGGTACGATCGTAAAATTGTTATGATTATATCGGGATCAGGCTGTATTCAGGAATTCATAAGGAATTTTTTTCATATTTATCAAATTCACCAACGACGGTTTGGTACTATGCATACTCGCCGGTAAATGTGATAAACTTATCAAACATACTGAGACTTTTGGCGAGAATGCATAATAACAGATTTATCCCATTTACCATATACACTAAACAGGACCCGACTTGAACTGTAGGTTACTTTAAAATTTCGTCAGAGCTGAACAAATGCCCGGAATTTGCAATAAACTGTCGCAAAACAACATCTCTATGGCCTCAATAATGAACTTTAGAAATGTTTACTTCGGGTTATCGTGTTTCCCAAACAATGGTTTTCAGACATGTTTATCCCTTTACAATGATTTGTCAGTGCTCTTATACTCCCGGTATATGGGAAAAATTCATTCAATTCAATAGTATTTTCAATAGTAATTAAATATTTTTTGCAAATATCAACATTTGAATTTTTCAAATCATTTACCTTGAAACAAATTACAATATATTTTCAATACTTATGGTTTTATCACACTATGTGATATGGTTTTGTCAGTGTACAGTGTGTCATCAGAAACAAGATGGTGTGTAGAAACACGTACAGTGTCTCATTAAAACTATCATGGTAATGAGTACGAAAATGTCTTGCCTATCCTATACAGTGTAGGATGATTCAAAAGTCGAGACTCGTGAAAAACGCATATTTCATGAAGCAATCCAAGTAATAAGTAGTTTAATTTATATATATCATGATTTCGCTCTCCATCTGCTTAGTTTATTAAATATACAGGAAAGAAATCTACCTTTACTTAAAAGATCTAGTGCCCTGTATATATTGAGTAGTTTGATTTCATGAATTTTTTTTTTTTTTTTTTGCAAAAACATAAAAGTTGGTTTCAACATTGAATAATGATTGGCAGATTCGTCCAATGGTACAACGTTGAGTGCAACATCGCTGAACATGGCAAGTTCAACGGTAAAGTCAGAATGTATCGGTTTTCTGACAGTTCTGACTTTCGTTGTGTTTGCAGCTCATGTTTAGCACGTTTCATATGCACATCATTGATGTCATTCCCGTTCAGTGTCATTTGTTGATCCTCGTCGAACCTATTTTGGTTTTTAATTATTTCAATTATTATTTCACATGCAAATAAAAATCTAATAAAAATAATTATCCTTGCGTCATTTCATGCGTTTCTATTGCCCTTCGTTGCCCTTTCTTCATTATTCTTTATCAACATCGTTCTTGGAATAGTATGTCTGAGTAACATTATCTATTCGAAATGTTATGTAGCATAGTTAATTATTACTTGAATAGATTCTACCTAATTCTTCTGCCGTAGTTATTTTTTTACTCTAGCATTAACCCAAGTTAGCAAATAATGAGAAATAATTAAAAACAATTGTTTATGAGGAATATTAATGAAAGATTTAATGCAGGTTTCCTTTTTTGCTATCAATTCATCGAAAAATATTTTTCTATAACTCTTAAAATTACCCATAAATACAGAATATAATTACATTTTCTACGAAAAAGTTAAATAAAATAAAGATTTTTAGTTTTAGCTTTCCGGTTCCTACATCATCATAATTTCCGTAAAGAAAATAATTAATATATTTTATCACTTAAAAAAATAATGTTTTAAATATTTAAAATAAATTAGGAAAAGAACCATTGGAGTCGATACTACAGATAATACTATGCAGAACATATAAATTTAAATTTCCAACGACGTTTGAACTTCCATCATCTGATCTTATTAAAATATAGAAAACAAATAAATTCCGAAACATTATGTCGATATTCTCATTAATACGTAGCTGGTTTAACGAGTTATAATCTAATCAATTAATTATTGCTTCATAGGATCATGTAAAAACGATTTCTAATAATGTAAAATCAGGAACAATTACTTTTTTTTGAAAAACGAAAAAGAAATTGCAGACCTAATACATATTTTTAATTATATTTTCTTAAGAAAAATGAAAAATTGCCGTCATCACATTTTACGTTATGCGAAAAGAACAACAAGAGAACAAAAGGTGCGTGTTCTGATCCCCTCATTCATATCCTGTAACTAATTGCCCTTTTGTATAATATTTTTATGTTGAACGAAAACTACATAAAGTTAAATTTTTTTTTCCGGAAAATAATAAATAAATAAAGTAACTCCTAGTTTAACGTAGTTTAGTTAGTTAGTCCGGGTTTAAAGGAACCGATAGCGTACAAAGTGAATATCATTAACCTTTAAAATCGTGGAAGGTGATGAGAAATGTACCATATGTTTGTGTGTGTTTCACAAACCCCCCCAGAAACGTGGATAACACTGAATTTCAACGAGAATAGATATGCTTATTGGTGGATTTGTTAAAATAATGAATCGTTTTGCCAGTGATCTATTGATCACGAGTTCGGGCGCCGATTCCTAAAGGAGGAAAATGCAAACGATTTGCCGTAATTCACATTAATCAACGAACATAGTTAATTATGTAAAGTTCAATGAGCACTAATTACAGTTTTCTGATATTCATGCGATTCCAAAACAGAAAAGTTATTGCATCCGATAAATGAACGAATTCTAGTGAAAACCGGTTTTATGCTCGGGCAAGCAAAAATTAATTTTCATGAACTTTTAACCACGGAATCGATTTTTACGGGGTTATTTTATCGTTTTTAATTTTTTGACAAGAGATTCTACTCGTATAATAGCCATCTGTATACATTTCTATTTTTATGGAAAAAATTATTTTCTGAACGATAGGTAACTTATTTTGAGATTCTAATTTTGAAAGATTTTGACGTTATATTATTTATTTAATTTTATCTACTATCATTATTACACAATGTTTATTCTGTATATTTTTCCTGATTATAAAAAACAGACTAATTCGCAAGTAAAATTATTAGTGATAATATAGATACTAAGAATTATTATAGAGCGTGTCGTGTAAGTCCTAATGTGGTCTTTATCTCATCAACCGTTCGTCATAAAAACCGGTACGACGAACCAATTTAAATAAATTCTAAAAAGGTGTTCAGAAATCACTCTCTACTAGTTTCGGGAGTGAAAATACAGGGTGTTTCAAAAAGAATCACCCGATTTTAAATGCGTATATTACGAAAAATATTAAACACAGGCACTTAAGATTTATTTTATATTACATGGCAAATCATAAATTTTTTTACAAACCAAATTAAAGGTGCTCAATATGTCCACCTTGGGATAAACAGCGTATGTCTATACGGTAGTCAAATTCGTCCCAAACTTTTGCGAGCATGTTTGTATCCACTGCTTCCACGGCTGCTGTTATGCGTATCTTCAGTTCGGCTAATGTAGCTGGAAGGGGAAGCATATGAACATAGTCTTTTATGAACCCCGACAAGAAGAAATCGCACACTGAGAGGTCCGGTGATCTTGGAGGCCAGTGATGTTTATCAACTGAATCGTCAGGTCCCGTACGGCCGATCCATCGATTATGAATGCGATTGTTCAAAAATTCTCGAACGTCCAAGCACCAGTGCGGTGGTGCTCCGTCCTGTTGGCGGAAATTAAGTCATCCGAATCGATTTCTGACTGTGGGAAAATTCAATCTTGATAAACACTGAAGGTGCTGCCTAAGGAATAGCGTTAGCGCTATCTGTCGGCGACCGCGTGAAACTCAAGATTTCCCTCTTTCTACCTATACATTATTCGATCAGAACGGATTGAAAGATGAGTAGTTATGATTTTTTTTTAATCGGACGATTCTTTTTGAAACACCCTATACGGTGGGTCATAAAATAAAAATAAATCTGCATTTTTACACGGTGCCCCTGTCCTTCAACTTCTAGTTAGAAATTTGTTCTACTTTTTCTTCTGAAGCCAACAAAAAATTTAATGTATCCAAGTGCAATAGTAGCTGACACATTTGAGTTCAAAAGTCGGAGAAAAGTTGGGAAAGAACAGCATATATGAGGGAAAGGAGTGTTATCCGTTAGTATTCGCTGTTCTTTCTCAACTTATTACCGATTTTTGGATTCAGATATTACAGCGAATATTGAAAATGGAAGCGTAGTATTATTTTTTACTTTATAAGGGGCGACAACTTTCTAATCGCAAATTAAAAAAATGGCGGACCGTCTAAAAATTTATATTTTTCATTTCATGACAGTACACTGCATTTTCACTCCGGAAACGTGTAGAGAGTGACGATTTCTGAACTAAATTCTGAGAAAATACAACGTACAAGCCATTTGACCAAAATGTATAGCTGAACCCAATGACTAGGGAGAAAAATTACACGTGCGTCCAGTGGCACATAAGCAGCCTGGAATTTCGAAAGAAAAGTGTAAAAGACTTGTGGACAAGTAAGAAGAAGTTGGGATGTTGAAGTGTGAGAGATTTGAGAATGGTCTAAATACACAATGTACACAAATTATATATACAGCGCCCCCACTGCGACGGGACGGGAAGCAAAGAAACAAAGTTCACGTTCATAGTGCCAGGCATATCAGCCCTCTCCCCGTACGGAATATCCAATTAACACGCACAGAAAACATACAGAGCCCCCAGTGCGACGGAAATTATCAAACAGAGCCTCCGTCGACAGTGCTGGGCATTCACATTTGAATTTTACTCACATATATTATTTACATTATAAAAATTTATTTGCACAAATTTTTACATATAAAAAAATTTGAAATATAGTTTCAAATAATCTGACAGTTCTTCGTCACTGTGCTAAAAATAATCAAATAATCAATATACCACTCAAATAATCACTGTGCTTCATCAGTCTGAAAATAAAGTGGTTAAGATCAATATTAATATATTTGCTAGTTGTTTTACGTAAATATCGTGGTAGAAACAATTTTCCTGCCACCAAAAGTAAATTTTACATTTAAAACTTAATTTTGTAAAAGAATATATAAATATAAAAAAAATAGCTAAAACTAAAAAAAGGTTTCATCGGTGCTTATTCGAAAACAACCATCTCAAGAACAAAAGTGTGTTCATCCGAATTTTTTTTTTTTTGAAATTTCTTTATCCAATTACTCAGTAACAAAATAGATAATTTGATATGTACCACCTAATTTTGCGAAAAACACGAGTGTGTTTAATTGATTTTGTTTATTGATTGATTTGTGCTTTATTAGTGTTTGTTTTATTTCCTTTGTCTGAAATTAGAACTGAAATGACCTATATACAAAGTAGTTCACATAATTATTCATTATTATCATTATATTCATATTTTTTGTTTATATTTATTTTCATTTTCTTCTTATACTACTTTTTTTAATCGAGTAAATAAAATTTTATTCCAGATTTCAAATTCAGATATTCAGTTCTCAGCCATCTCGTTGGGCATTTTGCCTGTTGTGGCGTTGTATTTGTATTTGTATTTTGAGAGTGTTTCGATCTTTCTTTTTTCAAAATGAAAGTCCCAAGTTAAAGTGACAAAATATTTTGAAAATTGAATGTTGGTAAAATAGTGCTAAGAACTACGTAGTTACTAATTCTACCGCGTAATATGTATTGTATAAGCTGAAATAAGCTTGTATCCATGTGTATCAAGATTAAGAAAAGTATTTACTAAATTTATTCATACATTAATTTTATAATTTCCAGCTTTTCAGTAAAGTCTTTTTTTCAACCCTCTAAAATTTTTTTTTCTAATTAAATAAAAAACTAACAAAAATCAATGCAACAACAGAAATGATACTTATATATTTTTCATAAATATGGACAGATAGCTTCTCATAAAAACGAAAGATACTAAAATATTTAATCCGCACGATGAAGAAATGTATACGTTAAAAAATTGAGATATTTACGATTTCTCAGTCGTATTTTAACATGAAAGCTTTATGAAAAAAATAACTTTATTATTCATAAAAAGCGCACTTCAATATTTTTTTATTCTTTTCGGTACAAAAAAAAAGCTGTAAAATTTTTATTCGTTTTTTTATAATAATAATATCTCAATTTTTTCGTTTTTATTTTCTATGTAGACTTTTCTCTTTATACCTAATAGCTTTTCTCTTTTTATTTTTGAAGGTAAACGCAAGCTGAGCTACTACTGAGCGTTTGTGCAGAATTTTAAGCGTCTCATTTTGAATTAAGCTCGAATAATACAGATGCAAATATAAAATTGAGACTGGGGGAAAATTTTGTTGTTTTTTTTTCATCTCTTTTCTCCTTTCCCCTATCTATTTCTTGCGCGAAAAGCTCTGAAACAATTTCTAAAGTCAACACGAAAATTTTTTCACAAATACATTTTGTCTTTATCTGTCTATTATTACTACTTCCTCAGCATCCAAATAATAAACTATATATGCATATACTTTTTTTTTTAACTTCGATATAAAAAATTTAAATAACAATTGTTTTTTCTGCTGTTAAAAGATGCTCATTATCGTTATGATTTTTGATATGAAGTATGAAATCTTTGCATGGAGATGAATGAAAATACCGTATATTGTTTTTTTAGACATGGAAATTACCTAACATACGCTCTCTTGTATAATATTTATATTAGTCCGAGATATATCTTTATTATTTATAATTTAAGTAGGGATATTAATATAAGTATAATGAATATAAAAACTATATATGTCAAAATTAATTCGTTTTACCACCTCCCCCCCCCCCCCAATAATATTTTCACCCTCGCATTTTCAAGTTTCGATTTTGCCTCACAACAATTATGTAAATTAAATATCTAATTTAAAAATGCAATTAAATATGTTTTCATGTTTTCACATTTAATTTTCTTCAAAAGAAATGGGATTCTGGGTATTCTTCTTATTTTTGTTCTTTTTTCATTAATTTTCAAAATTTTATTTATTTTTTTCTCCGGAAAATTTCGTAAATGTTGCATTGTGCATACTTGTGAAAATCATGAAAATGATTTCAAATGCGTCATTCTCATTGTTATTTGAATAGCATTGCGATACATATTCCAAAATGTATTATCTTAATGAATTAGAAACAAGCAGAAAAGCAAATATTAATTTATTTTTGAAAAAATCAACGATAAATCCAGTTTCATTGCATTTTTTTTTACTTGGTAACTACACTGCTCAAAACAATTAGGGGAGCACATGGTTCTAACAAAATTACGCGTGATAAGATGTATACCGATAAGTAACATAAAATGAATCATCCATAATTTAAAGCCTAGCAGGAAACGGAAGAAGAAAACTTCATATGCAAATCAAAGTTCATGACGTCAAAAACCAGAAAAAGGAGATAAGGGCAGAAATCGGGATGTTGCAGAAACGTCTGTTTTACTGCCGTAACTGTGAAATTCGATTGCGCAGTATTTTTTTTTGAGACAAGGTGACTTGAGGATGTCTCAACAACGTGATTTACCGGAATCCATGGCATGGCGTGTTATAGGCAGACTGGAGTCCGGGCAAACACAACGTAGTATCGCGGACGCTGTTGGAGTCGCCAGAAGTGTTGTTGCAAGGCTGTGGAATCGATTCCAAGAAACAGGAAATGTTAGACGTCGACCAGGGCAAGGTCGGCCACGCGCCACTACAGCAACTGATGACCGGTATGTACGGTTAACAGCCCGCCGAAACAGAACAGGGAATGCTACGCAGCTGCAAAGACGGTTGCTCTTGGCAACAAGACGAAGGGTGTCCAGCCAAACAGTACGTAATCGGCTTCATGAGGGAGGGCTCTATGCACGTAGGCCAATGGTCTGCATTCCGTTGACCCCACGCCACCGTGCGGCCCGAAGAAGATGGGCTGCTGAACATCGAGATTGGGAGCAACATGATTGGAGCCAAGTGCTGTTTACAGACGAGTCCCGATTCAGTCTGGAGTGTGACACCCGACGTGTTCTGGTATGGAGGGACAGGGACACTCGAAATAACCCCGCTTCGTTCGTGAAAGGTCGCAATACAGACGAGCTGGTTGGATGGTATGGGGTGGAATCAGCGTAGGCGGACGTACGGACCTGCATATCATTCGGAATGGCACTTTGACGGCCCGAAGGTATGCAGACGAGATACTGCGACCTCATGTCATCCCTTACGCTGGAGCCATTGGAGATTCCTTTGTTTTCCAGGATGATAATGCCCGACCGCATAGAGCTCGTCTGGTTTAGAACATGCTTGAAGCTGAAACAATACAGCGTATGGAATGGCCAGCGTGCTCTCCTGGCCTGAATCCAATCGAGCATGTTTGGGACATGCTCGGACGACGCATTGTTGCGCGACCAAGGCACTTCTTGAGGAGTGGAACAGTATTCCCCAAAGTCTGATCGATAATCTCATCGCATCCATGACAAACAGGTGTGCAGCAGTCTTAGCTGTTCGAGGAGACCACACGCCCTATTAAAACTCATGCATCATGTCTAAACAGTACTTTTTTTTATCGTTTACATGTAACCAAATTGTTGCCCTAAATAATCTTTTCATGTTTTTTCCACATTTTCAAAGAATTAAAGCTTAATTCCAAATTTTTTTACGTCTTTTTTCTGTATTGCGCATTGATACGCGTGAACTATCCATTGTATGCCAATACGTGGCTGTCTCGCACGGTTTTCTTCACTTTTTTGCTTGCTCCTCTAATTGTTTTGAGCAATGTAGTTTGAATGTAACTGTAATCGATTATGAATATTCAAGAAAGTTAAATTATATATCTTTGACCAATGTAAACTGTTTTATAATAGCATTTGTTATCAAGCATCATTTTTTTATATTTTTTCAAGAAAAGCCATTGTAATTTTTGAGCTTTTTTCTTCATCGATGCTTCTAAGCAACTCCTAAACATTCGTTTTATTTGCGAACTGTTTATAAAGTTTCTACAATGACTAGCAGAATCACTCGAAAGCACACGTATCTCCTACTTTTTGACAAGCCAAGCAGGAACGATTTTTCATATTTTCAGTTGGGAGGGAAATACCATATGGGAAAGAGACATAGCTATATACACATATAAGTGCATTCTTCAAAAGTAAGTTGGCAACAGTAAATTGCGGTTCCCGACTACTCTAATCTATCCAACTCATATAAATACAGTTCGTTACCTATTTTGCAACATCCCATATTTTTTTAAATATTGTCACAATATCTTTTTTTCTGTCACATAATGGCAGGCGAATTATCTCTCATTTGCCTAACTCATGAAATAAGTTAATAACTAATAAATTTGTCCTGTGGATGATTTAGTGCTTCGAATTAAAGGGTTAAATTATTAGCAATTATTGAGCTTAAAATCTAACAAATCTCCATAGGGGTAAAAATGACCTCATCATAGAAATCTATGAAATTTTTCGATTTTCAGAATACCGGGGTTAACATATTTCACAGAAATTAAAAAAAAAATTATACAGTACATACATTGTTTCAGGCTAGAAATTCAAATTTTGTCTATACTGAACAAAATAATGTACAAAAACAATATTTTCAATATTCAGAATTGAATGACTAAATGCTGTTTAACTGATGCCTGAGAGTGTAATAATGATACATACTTTTTCCATGTTATTTAAAATTGTATTTTTATTGCAAAATCAAACCTACGCAAGATCCCAAATTTTTAGTTCAAAAATGCTAGCATTGCGGCGGTATCTCAAGAAATTCAGTCTTCTATCTATTCAAATACACATAAAACATAAAATAGGATGACCTGGTCTGATTATATTCACTTTGCGTCATCCTCCTTTATTCTGTCGGAAAATAATTGTTGTCGTGGATTAAATTTCGGAACTTTTCTTCGTTCCCGACAATTTCCACGATTTCTCAATTAGTTTCTCGGGCTACGCGTGTCAATGAAATCGAGTGCGCAGTAATTATTTTCTTAACGAATATTAAATTTCACATCCGTGGAATCTTCCGAGTTGTGAAACTTTTCATTTCCAAATAACGAATATCTCGCATACTTTTATGTTGTCACAGGATTCAGAAATCTTAAACCAGCGACGGTTAATTCCACGAATTCGTCTAAAAAGAAATGTTTTCCCTTTTATATAACAAAGTCTTTCTCTATTTCCTCCTTTTTTCTTCTATCAGTTTCCGGAAAATCTTGACAATCTGAATCTTCAAGCATCCTTGACAGTTTCGGAAATGGAAAAGTCTCATTAAAGATGTCGCAAAAATCTATTTTTGGTCCAATTTATATTTAATTCCAGTGCCATTGCACATTTACCATTAAAGTTCTTCCTTTTATCAAAATTGGTGCATTTCGCTTTGTTTTAATAGAGGATATAGAGGATTTTGGTTATTTCGCATTATTCAAACAAGCTGCTAGAGTATTCGATGCATTCTAGCATCAAATATAACATGGAAAATTCAAATATTTACTGTCTTTATACCCGGAAGATCACAAAGCAAGCACAACTCTGAAAACATGTATGCACTGAGGTCACGAAAAAACAAGGACAACCTGTTTCCACATATCCCGATTCATTAGAAATTATGCAAAAACGTATTTTGCAAACTATAAAGTGCGGTTGTTGAAATCATTGATGTGCCTTTTTATGACGAGTCATATTTTGGTCATTTTCGAGGTATTGGTCATATCTTAAGCCTTTTTTGGAAGGATTTGTCATATTTTCCAAATTTTCAAGTAACATATTTTCTTTGGTCATTTATCACCTAAAGTTTGGCCCTGCCTAAATTTGCCTGAAAGTGCTCAGAGTAAAATGTCAACGAAGTTTTTCCTACAAATTTGGAGAGAATGTTGTCGACACCGATGTTAGCTGTTGTGCAGTGATGTGTGTATCGTGAGGGATTCGCAACGCGAGGACCCTTTCGAATCTCACTGGTGCCGTAGTAGTAGTTGGCTGAAGTTGGTTTTCCTGTAGTTTTCTAGCTTGAGACGCAAACGTGACTCGATCCCCCTATTAAGTTCACTCATAATTCGAAGTACACAGCGGCGACTTCAGGGAGAACACTAGATGCGCACGCAGACGATTTCGTACACAGCAGAACCTCCCTTAATGGACACCTCCCGTTCACGGACAATTTTCGGATCCCCGTTCGCAGACACTCTCACTAGCCGCTGTGGCGGTTCAGTGATCATAGTCACGGATTCGAATCCCACCGTCGCCGCTGTGATGGTCGGCTGAACTTGGTTTTCTGTGGTTTCCAACTTCAAAGCGCGAATGCAAGCCGATCTCCCCTTTTAAAAGTCTCGCCACAGAGAGTAGCAGACCTGCTGCTCAATGAAACAACAATACATACGCACTTAGACTGTTAGGTATACACACAGTTACACTTCCGGCACAACTCACCAGGTAGTAAATTGCCCATAGATGGTGATAGACCAGAGTTGTGCTTGGTTTGTAAGAAAAGAAAGGGCACTGTTTCAATAGCGGACAGTAAAATTAGACAAAGTAATTTTTATTCCAAACTCTAATTTGTGAATTTTCGTTCACAAACCGAGACTTTATCATACTCATCGGTGATTATATATAATCCCAAGCTCGTATATGTAAATATGATAATCCGACAATTAATTACTTGATTAACCGAACATAGCTATGGTCTAGGATGGGAAATCCGAATGGTAATGCCAATTTTGTTTGCCCATGTTGATACGTATGAAGGAAGCCAACATAACTAACTGATAATGTTGTTACGAACATTTCTTTATTCTCCACACACTTTTTACTTAATTAAATTTAGTTTTTATTGCAAAATATGCGTAATGCATGTATCACGTACGGGTAAAAATAATTAATGGGTTTAATGAAGAGAAGAAAGGTTACAGATTTTTCCAAATTTTTCAGAATTTTTTTTGGGAATTATACATAATCACCGGTATAAGTGATAAATGTAGTGAAATATAATCAAACTTTCCTAATCGAGAGGATTGATAATTATGCATGACCACCGGTGTATTTCTGTTACACACAATAATATATAGGAACCGATTGTGACCGAAGCCAAACGTCGTACAAATAGGAAAGTCGTATAAACGAGGTTGTGTTTTCTATCGTGCCTCCCAATAGCGAACACTTCTCGCTAGCAGACAAAAGTTTCGGTACCATGGGTGCCCGTTATCGAGAGGTTCTTCTGTATTAGGTATCGGTTAAAGAAAATTTCAATTAAAAAGGTAAATTGATGTTTTTATTTATTTTCTAACATAAGAAGCAATAACAGAAAAAGGAGAGATGGGATAGTTAGAAAATTACAATGTAATGCACGATTTTCAAGTCATAAATATCCGAGTCAAGACAAATAGTAATTATCTCATTCTTCTTGTTTTATAATTTCAAAAAACAATCCAAGTCGAGATAATTAGATTTGTCATAATGCAACATTCACCAGCAAAAAATGTTTAAATTTTCTTAAAACCCCAGAATTGGTAATTTTTTTTAGATTTTGGGCTCAGTAGAACCTCAGCAGAACACCTCTACTTCCTTGGATGTTTTTATTTTTAAACAATTACATTACGCCTGTGTGTGACTGCATATGTTTCACGTTGATTTCATTCATGAAGACATAATTTCAAGTTTTTTTTGGTTAACAACCAGAATAATAAAGTGATAAAAATTATTTCAATAAAATCAGAATTCATTAGAAAAAATAAAAACTCAACTAATGGATAATTAATATATCATCAAAATTTAATTTAAAACCACAAAAAATGATATAAAAATGGATTTTACGCACTTTCCAAAGACTCTGAATCGATATGAAAATCAGTTGTAAAACTAGAAACACACAAAATATATATAAATCCAACCTACCAAAATTTTATAAAGATTTTGTGAATCGATATTTTTTAATATTTCATTTTCGTTTCATTTACATATGATAAAATCATCGGAGGTCCTCAATATCTAAATAAATTATACTGGTAAATAATTCAACAATATCATTATATAAATTATAAAAGTTAAAAAAAATGTCATTTTATAACTTTCAAGTAAGTGCCATTTTCTGAATTAAAAAGCATGTAGAAGAGCCAAATATACGACAAACACACAAAAATATTTGAAGAAAACCGAGAATTAATGTGGCAGAAATGTATTCCACTATAAAATTTCTCAAATTCAAAAAAAATATATGGGAATTATTCATCATTTGCTAAAACTTACTTCAACTCTCGGGAATAAAAGTCTCAAAAATCGAAATAATTATCATCATAATTCTATATAAATGCATAATATCCATTCAGTATACCTTTTATTTTTATCCATAACTTGATTTTAAAACAATTTTTTCTTTCAAAGATTTACTTTCTTGTTATGGATAACTTGTTTTCAAACATGTATTTATAAGAATATCTCGAAAAGAAAAGTTATCATATTAGGAAAGCCTTGTAAAGTGATACGCTGAAAGAATAACTGAATTGTCTGATCAGTTTTTTTTTATGAATTTTCAACAAGTTTATTCTATTGAAGTTGTGTTTTTCCTTAAACTTAGTTTTTTGGGATTTTAAAGAAAAAGAAACAATGAGGTAGAAAAACCATTAGGCAGATTTTGTATAACTTTGCTGGTGTACTTTGCGTGATTGCGTTTAGTTAAAAATTTACCATTAGCTGGAACGTCAAAGAAATTGATGTTTAAGGAGTCTAATAAGAAAAAATAGGAAAAAAAACTCATTTTTTTTTCTCAAAGAACGTTCCAATATCATAAGTGGTTTGGGTAATCTGTTTAGTATTCAGAATCTTTTTCTTCCTTTCTTCATCTTCTTCAGTTTCTTTGATTTTCTAAGCAAATAAAGCATATTCTAGAATGGTCTATATGGGCTTTTAAGAAGATTAAGATTTCCATTAATTCGGAAAATTTAGATACAAAGTTTCTATTTGAGCGATCAGATACTTCGGCATCTCCGCTAACGACTTAGAGATAAGGAAGAAAAATTGGCATGCGATTTCTCGAAACTTCTCGTATAATATAATTAACTTTACTCATGTGGAATTGAAATCTATTTTTCTATTAAATTTGTAATGATAAATTACGTTTGATGCGCGTATCCGATCACCATTAATGATTTAATGATATTGCGATCCGATAATTTCGAAACGTGTTTATAGTCGTTTCATATAATCTGAATCTCGGTGTTGATAGATTAATGAATTATTTACATTGCTACCTACAATATTTTTTGTCTGAAGAGATTGATATATCCCCTTATTAGTGCTGAATGGAATAGAGAAAGGTATAAGCTACAGATAAAATATCGCATTCTATAGTATTGGCTTAGCAAGGGAAGCGATAGCGGCTATGCGGTCGCGTGGTCTGATTGACGTAATTAAAACACTAGTACACCCAGGTTCGAACCCTACCGGCGGCGCAACGATTGTCGACAAAAGTATGTTTTCTGTGATTCCCAACTTCAAGACACGATTGCGGGCAGATCTCCCTCTTATAAAGTCTCGTCACGGAGAGCAATAGCCCTACAACACAGGTAGTTTATCATTACACATCTCTCACAAGATGGGAAATAGATGGCAGCACTATAAAATTTCACACACAGAGCACTAGATACGCACTCAGATTGTTATCGTATTCTCCCGCATTAGCCGGCATTTCGTGAAACTCGAGACACCAGTTACTTGAATCTAGGGGTCTGGTCCGTTCCTGGCATGCCCTTAAAAGCGAAATTTAATGAAGGTTACAGCATGCATTCATCTGCTTCAATGGATTTTATAAATAAATATATTTAAGAATTTACCAAAATCTCTCACTCAAATTTCCTTTTATGCTGTAAAATACGGGTATCCGGATAAAATGCGGATGTAAGGAATGATACATTAACACTCAGGTCATTCAGCAATAAAATTCCTTTGGTGATATACCGAGAAAAAAATTGCTCGGTTTGAAAGAAAGCGAAGCGTTACAATTCCAGAGCATTTAAGTGGCCCGTGGCACATTTTCAGATCACTCAGGTAGGCCTCAAAGATCACTTTCACATTCAAAGATCATCTAAGTAACCCGCGACATAGTTACGGAACATTTCAACGATCCGTGCCACATTTAGAGATCCTTGAATGACATGTGGCAGTTTTAGAGCATTTAAGCGGCCCTCAGAAAGGTTCTACATATCACTCAAGTTACCCGCGGAACATTCCCAGATTACTTAAGTGATCCGTGGCATAATTACGGATCACTTGAGTGATGCGTGACACAGTTCCAGAACACTTTAAGGATCCGTGAAACATTTAGAGATGATTAAAATGGCTCTGTAGGGGATGACTTATCAATAGGTAGAATGTTAGGTCAAGTGCCCAATAACTATCGAAAGGTTTTTTTCCCCGTTTTTGGCGCACCGAATAAGATGTCATTAAGGATATTTCATATCTTCATAAAGGGTGGCTGATGACGTAAGCATCATCCAACCTCGCCCCCTCTTGTCTCAAAAGTCAGCAAGTCGGAAACTCTCTTCACCCCATCGATGCTGACGTAATACTTGAACGACCCCTTTGAAATGAAATACAATATGCTTGAATATAACGATAAGATCTGGCACAATGATTTATGAAAATAAATGTGTATATTAAGAGCAGATATTCCTACGCATGGGGAAGGGGGGAATAGAGCACCCTGCCCCTCTCAAGTCGACCAATAACTAAAATGAAAATTCAATATTTCGGTTAAAATTAGAATATCGAAAGAAAATACCTTTAATGTGTTATTTTAACCAATTTTTACTAATTTTAATACTTTTTGGAAGATATAACTCAATATTTCTCGTAAAGACAAGTTTTGTGCCCTCCCTCAATGTTGATTCAGCGTACGTCCCTGATTAAGAGGTGGTGCCAAAGTCCTCTCCAATTTTGCCCTGGGCCCATGATGCTGTTGATACGGCAGTAGGGACAAATTTTTTTTTGGATAGAAAGTTCTGTCAAATAACCTCATTATCATCAACGGTTCCACTGAACAGCCTTATAACCATTAAGGGTGCTGCAAGAAACTCTTCGTCTGATGCTCCAGAACATAACGGCTTTCCTTGGCACAAAATCAGCATCTTCTTTATATACTTCTCAACGGGATAACCCTTTGTACCTCCTCCCAAAGGAGGGAGGGTTGTCACAGTGTTCCAGTCTTTTCTTTCTAAATTATAAATTCACTTTGGAGAGGTCTTTCAACAACCTTGACCTGACAGTCCGATTCCACTGAGAGGACATTACTGTGCGGTCCCATACTATTGAAATGCTTCAGTGGACTATGGCCTACCAATTATTCTTCTTGAACCTTGTTTGCGTCTAAAGTATGTCCTGTCCAATATATGTCCTTAGACGCAGGTGACAGGCACGTGAACTACATCATATATTCACAGCAAGGGGACCTCGGCTTCCAGCTTAAATTTCATACGGGGGAGGGGCAGGGCCGTTTTTATACAGAGGCAGTCGCATTTGACGGCCCACCAGGGTTTGGCTTGGGACCCCTTAAGTGCATAGTAGCTAATGATATTTGGCACAATGACTTCGAAGAGTGAGTACGGTGATTGGCAGGTGCTTCGATCTAGGTAGAGGTCCAAAACATAACTTTATTTGAAAGCGCATGGACCACCATTAGTGGAGGGCAGCTCAACTTGTCTGAAGATCATGAACGCATTTCAAAACAACTTGAAAACACTTGAACAGTGGTAATGTAAGGAATGTTGTACGTTGGGCGTTAACGGGTTAATGCCTAAAACAAAATTAGGTGGGTATAGTAAATAGAATAAGGAGTGGTAGAAAAGCCTCACATATAATATTAGATCCTAATGGTTTGGTTTAGAAGGGAAGCGGTTTCCCAATATTTTTTGGATATATATCTATTCTATAATATAAAATGACAAATTCGGAACGGGCTTGTCTCTGTGCAACAGAAATCCGTTACGATTTTGGTTTTCATTTAACTCTTGAATGCAGCGGGACGCACCATCGGGACCAAATTATGTTTATTTACCGAGAGGCATGGCCCTACAAACTGCAGGGGCCCTTAGACTGGGATAGATGACGGGACCCCCCCCCAAACCAGCTTTTTCACGGGCCCCTCTGTGGTAAATTTATAGTGTGAAAAATCGAAAAGTGAATCGTCCCGGCCCTGTCAGCCCTGCCATTGTGGGACCATGCCGAAAGGTATGTATATGTATAATATGCATATCACTAGTGCTCCTAACACACAGGGTCGGGGTATCCAGGGTGGGGCGTTAAACATATATCTTCATGGAGACGTTAAAAGATTTCATTTCCAGGTACCCTTGACGGATCTCATTGTTTTCTTGCTGCTTTAACATTGAAAAATTTGCGTATCGGAAGCCCAAGATATATCCAATCTGGGGCCCCCAGACTAGATATATCTTGGATAAATATAATAAGTATAATATATATATATACTCATCATTTTAAAATATTTATTGTAAGTTTTTTTTAAACTGTGTTTGCTTTATCTTCCAAGTGAGAGAAACTTGATACTTCAATTGAAAAATGAAAATGTTCTCTGAAAAGTTTTATTGGCAATAAAACTCGCGATATATTTTCCATTCAAAATTATAGCTCAAAATAATCGGAGACACTCATGATTTTGATAAATAAATAATCATGACACACACGGAAGGTTTCTAAACTTGAATCGAGTCGCGAAACTCGAAGACGAAGAAGAGATGTATCGGATATCAACGAATTCCGATCTCGAAGATTCTCAAGATGAGTGATCGGTAATCAGGGATCCCGAGTTCCGATTGAAATGTGAAATTCGCAGCTCTGAAAATGGCAATATGACTTAGTTTATATGGACAAGCTTCTGAATAAAAATAGCTATTTCTTAGAAGATGCATTCATCTCTACAGGTTCGGGTTTCCATGAGAACTTTAACCATAACAAATATTTCATTTTATTGAATTCGTACCTTGTGAAATAAATATACGGGGTGCATAGGAAGGTATCTTTATCCTTGAATATCCCGTGAACTGTTCATCCTACAATCATACAAGCAAATATTGTACATATTGTACACACACGCTGAGTTGGCCTATGGCTACGTCATGAAACGTCACAATGGGCTATTCCATTCATCTTCTTTCGGTAAAAAGGC
Organism: Pholcus phalangioides; assembly: GCF_987345545.1. Classification (NCBI taxonomy): domain Eukaryota; kingdom Metazoa; phylum Arthropoda; class Arachnida; order Araneae; family Pholcidae; genus Pholcus; species Pholcus phalangioides. Next base: position 3,458,464 of record NW_028301606.1, read on the forward strand.
CACAGGCAAAAGGAGCAGGTTGATATTTTCCGTTGGCGTCTTTTGCGCCATGTTAGCTAGTCCCCCTCCCCACTTTTCCTCCTGTTTCCCCTCCTTGAAAAATGAACCCGCCCTTCACGCGTCAAGGTCAGAGGCCAACTCAGTATGGGTATACAATAGCTGGCAAGCAATTTTCGCTGTGGTAAACAGTGGAAAATAGAGCTCTCACCCTTTCTACTAGCTGACTATAGCCACTATAAATTATTTTCGACTCTAATTTTTATCCCTTGTAAGTTAAGGCAATGATCTCAGTACATAGGAATGTAAATAATGTGCGTACTGTGTATCCTTCCTGTGCGTAATTCGTGTCTTAAACACATGTAGTTTCCTAGTGCTGATTATTATTTTTTTTTTCTTATTACAAGTTTAAATAGAAATACATATTTATGGATGTGTTTATAAATATATATATATATAATGACAAAGCCCGAAATTGGTCAACTCGCGACGGAGCCGACCATTCGGCGAATAGCCCAGTTTCGTAAAATATTAACTTGGACTGTTTGTGAAGTGACCGGTGATTCCTGATTCAAAGTCCGATAAAGGCATGATTCGGGATCATCGTCAAGTTAGTGTATCTTTTTCCATGATAATTCTGTAAAGCCAATGTAAATGTATAATTATAGATATTTCCCCATTATCTCTCCGACTTAATTGTTTTTACCGGTCTGCGCAAATTGTTTCTCCAAATGTGAAAATCCACAAATTATTTCTTCCAGTTACAGGTGCTACGGTAAATACGATAAATCCGGTTATTAAGCATTAACACCGACAACTTTGGTAAGCTTGATAAATTTTGCGTATCTATCACATTTACCAGTGCTCAGGTGTCAAAGCATGTACAGGGTGGGCAAAAAGTCCGTAGAAACTTTGAAAATTCTTAAAAACAGGAAAAATAACAAATAAAAAGCGGTTTGGAGGGTTAGCATCGCTAGGTGAAGGGAATTTATTTAAGACAGGAAAAGAAATAACTCAAAAAACAGCTGATAGGTAGCGCTGACGTACACAATTCAAAGAAAAGATAAGCAATAACGAACAGAATTCCTCCAAATCGTTTATTACAGCATTATGTCTTCCACATGACCACCACCACAGCGGATAACAGCCGGTGAGTCGCAAATCCAGCAACGGCACAGTGCAGCAGGTTCACATACATGGTTTACAACGGTAAACTGCTTGTGGATTAGGAGTGCAAGTTCTTATAACCGTCTCATTGGCATATTTCCACCGAAGTCGCTGCTACCAGCGCTACCTATCGGCTGTTTTTGAGGGTTTTCCTGTCTTAAAAAAATTCCTGTGAGCTAGCGATGCAAACCCCTTTTCCCGGCAAACTGTTTTTTTACTTCGGTTATTTTTCCGGTTTTTATTCATTTTCAAAGCTTCATGGACTTTTTGCCCACCCTGTATAATTCCCGAGATCGTATTGGTAAATATGACGAATCGTCAATGAATTACATAAACTTACCGGATATTTGCTGAAATTTCAGTCTAGTATTTAATGGATTCGATAGGCGGGTGATGTTGATTATGTTTGCAAATATTGTTAATTCCGCCAAGTTAACTCAGATTAGCTGGATTAAGAGTTAATCCAAAAGTTAACTCTTCAATCAATTCATATTGACCTACTCGAAGGACGTTCAGTCCCCCCCCCCCCCCGGGTCACAAAGTATCAGTGTCATCGTTATATCTTCCATTTTGTGTGTTATGATCTTATTTTTTGTATTTTCTAAAAAAAAAGTTTATCTGACATGTTTTAAATCCATGTATGTGTGTGTGTTGTTTTCTGTCCAGTGAGAAACTGTGAAGAAAGCTTACACCTTGTGTCCCATACAGGATTGCCTTAATTTAAAATTAAATAACCCGGAAACGGGGATTAGATAGAACAATGAAACACATGACTTTTTTCAAAATTAGTTATAAATGTTGTCGACAGGATGGTACTCGACCACTCGACGAAATGTTGTCGACGCAATACCCAGAGTTTGAAAAATACGCTATTAACTTTTCTTTGCAAGCAGTCGGTGTAATCATATCACAATTGATTCAAAACGTGCACCTTTCGCAGAACAGAGTTTGCATGAATGAGGAATGAAATTTTCAGTCCCTCCGCAGTGTCAACAGAAATGGTCGCACATGCCTCACAGCCTGAATCTTGAAGCTTGTCCAGTATAGCAGGATCACGTCCGAGTGGCGCGGTGGAAAGATGTTCGTCTACCACTGTGAAGGATGCTGCCACGGATATAGACAATATATTTTACCTAACGAACTTGAGGAGACCATTGATAGACAGTGCATTCATTTCTAATCCAGAACTTCTTCCAACACTTCTGCAAATTTCATTAATGGCAGTAAATTGCAATATAGCGATATGGCCAGAGTTGGTGTTTGGTAAAGTAGTATAGCAGGATCGTTCCGATGGCAAAATATGTGTAGTGCACCCATCACGCACGGAAAAAACTGATGAGTAGTTGAATTCAACTGATATATCCGCATGATTTCTTTCATAGTTACCATACTTACCAACATAAAAACTTATCAAAATTACCGAGACGATTGGCGATTATGCATAATCACCGATGGTTACGAATAGTTTCAAATTCACCACATTTACCGTAACATATATATTAAATCATATATGTTTACATTATGAATAAATAAACAACACTTCTGGAAATTATCATTCTTCAAAACATGAATTTCATTAACGAAATTTTCAATTTTAAAATACAGAAAATTTTTAATATAAAAATCTATTAAAAATTACAGTGTTTTATCAAATACCTACAGATTCAATAGAAAATATCGAAGATAAGTGCAAAACAAAAAACAAAAAAAAAAACTCACAGACACGAATTCGAACTGAATTTTATAAATTAATACACACAAAATAAACGGATACCTTCGTATGTGTCCGAGTTAATTCTTTGTGAACATATCGCAGATTATACAAGAACTTCATATCACAATTCCATCCATTGTATAGAAAACGAAACGTTCTCCGCAATATACCTTATTCCCAAGTAAACTCGAGAATTCAATTAAATAAAACGGAATAAAATTCGAATTCTCTCCAGGATTAAGAAAATACTATATATCCGAAAGAAAAAAGGAAAAAAAAAAACCTATGAAACGCCTCGTCGTGAAGCAATAAAGCCTGATGAAAGTGTCAAATTCAACGCGAAAAATCCAAACAAAATAAAAATAAGTACATATTTTATTTTCCTAAAATCTTTCACCAAGGGGGAAAAAAACACTAAGAAAATAAATAAGGAAACCTTGAAAAAAAGCGTCAGTTGAAACTGATATCTTATTATTAATTCTACGTCTGTAAATAAGAAAAATAAACAAAATAAAGGAAAAAGTATACGGAGACGAATACAGTTTCGTTTTTCACCATTCTTTTTATACCTTATATATTATTTTTTCTCTCATTCCTACTCTATTTACCGAGTTTTGAGGATAGTGTTATTTCTCTTATTTTCTCCTTTCTTTTCCTCACACTCCATCTCCTTTTGATCCGTCTTCTCCTACGCTAAGAATTTTAAGACCCGTTTTAGAAATTCATGCGAGAAGGTGTAGAAAACGAGAGAAAAAAATATATAATAAAATTCTCCGAGCTTTAGATGTATAAAATAAATAAAATAAAATAAATGTATATGGAAGGGAAGCAAGTAGAGGAATCAATGATTTAGCTCTTTTCTTCTCCACTTCTTTCTCCCCAAAAAAAGCCGCTATATAGTTTTTAAGTATTCATTTGCATTTTATTACTTCGAGTGGTATGACGGGAAGGGTAGAAAATTCTGGATTCTACGTATAGAGACGAAGAACAAAAAAATTCACCCTTTTTTCATTGTTTTGAGTCCTTCTGTAATTCCTATATATATATAAAGAATTCTCAAAAGGGAGATCAACTGCAAGGATTTAAATCTGAAATTGTTTTTCTTTCTATTATTTTGCTTCACTTTTTTTCCCTAGGTTTCTGCGCTTAGAATGTAAGCATATTGCTTTTTATGAGCTCCATCTTTTCTATTTCAATCCTGTGTTTCTCTCAGCGATCCAGCTTTGATGGTGTAGGGGATGAATGGATGGATAAAAGAAGCAGGATCTGGAAGCTAAATCAGAATTAAGATGAGTTTTATCTCGGGACTCTTTTCCAGGATTCTCTACTTTAACACAGATGCATGCATTTCTTTTTCTTTTCTTTTTTTTTCTAGCATAATGTTTTATAAAGATATACAATTTTCTTCACATTTATTTTTGAGGTTTCGTTTTACAAGATTCGAATGAGAATATGCCATATATGTAAATATATATTTGAGTCGGTGCTCATAACTTACATTTGTTTTCCCTCTTCTGTGTCTGATTGTGTATTTGATATTTTACTCAAGTGAGTGTTTACGAATGAAATTGAAATTTAGTCAACCCATAAAGACAAACACAGAGCCCAGATACACAGACACTTATTGCATTCCAATATTTACCGAAGGGATCTTACGATCCGTCCAGGGTTCATAAATGCATAATACTTGCAGCAGATCAACCAGGTAAAACGGTACTCATATCTTGACTTAGGGACATAAAAATAAATATTCACTATATTTGCTCATTGAGAAATTGATGTCCTCAATTTCTAATGGTAAACTTTTCATGCTCATTTGAAATTTAAATTTGATCAGATTATGAACATAAATACAGCCAAATATGAAATAATTCAAGAAAGCATACAAAAGACATATTTCATTCCATTTATTATTCAAGAGATTTGATTAATATCATTAATTAGTAATCGTTTAATTTTTTGATACATTTTTTAGATTTTATTTCATGTGATTTGGATTATTATAGCCTTTAGGTGCAATATATAAAAATTGTTTATGTATTATGGTTTTGTTTGGTTTTGTCTTTTCGTATTGGATTCCTGTTCGCCCTGTTTGTCTCATAAATAATTAATATTGTTTTATAAAGATAAATTTTCTGCGTGCGTGCATGAAAAAGACTGTGTGCGTGTGTTCAATCTATGCGTGATTGGGTGTTGTGTGTTTTGGAATGGGAAATTACCAAGTTATTTATGGAGCTTGAACTGAATATGTATCTATTTAGGACATTTTTTTTTTTTAACGCAGTTGCATATTGAACAATGCAATTAATATTGCATTGTTCAATATGCAACTAATTTTCTCTACTTTTCAACTACTTTTTTCACACACACAAGCAGTCATAAATTTAAACTTAAACAGTACTGCTTCTAACTTATCGAAGTTTTAGTGATTTGTTTGTTATATGAGAGGGAGTCCAGGGGCTATCATTTTGGCCTGCATGGTATACTGTAGATAAATTAAATTAAATAGGACATTTCATGTGAGTGTCAGATAATCATAAAAACTCTGTGGCTGCTTCTAATGTTAAAATAAAATGAGAAAAAATATATCTCCAAGTTGATCTATGATATAGTGATGCCTCCTTAAAAAAATAATTTTTTTTGGGAAAAATATATAAATTTGAATTTTGTATCTGCTGCTAAAATTTACTACTCTATTATCGTTGGCGTTCACAAAACATATACGGATAGAGGATTGAAAATTCCAAGCAATTATTTCATGATATGTTATAAATCACTAACCAATAACGTTGGCGTTACCAATGAAAAGTTCTGCATCACGAACCAATTAAAGTATCTTTTTACAATTTTTCGTAACGATTAAAATGTTTAAATCAGCGAAATCTCAAAACTTGATGACTTCTGTTTGAACGAAAACGATATGTTTTCCCCAAAACTATTAACTCTATAAAATTACAATCTCGCCAAGGTGCCGAATTCTTCATTTTCGCTATTTTACTTAACAAAAATGGCCCAAAAGTAGTACAGAGATTACGATATCTCGGTGAAGTTTATTAAGTTTTACGGGTAAATTTCTAAAATTTCCAATTTTATAACATTGCACTATTTTTACATTTAGTATTTATTGAATTTAATTTTTTTCTCAATTTTGTAATAATTTTAATTCTTTTTTCTTTCAAAATTTCACAGATTTCAATTTTTTTCAGTTTTTCAAATTTTAAAAATTTTCCATTCTTTTAAATTTTTATAATTTTACTGGGTTTTTAATCTAAAAATGCAAATACAAATACAAGGCCACAACAGGCAAAATGCCCAAGGAGGTGGCTGAGAAAAAGATGCACATAAAAATACGGACGTTATATATTTCTAAAATACAACAACCCAATTGAAAATGCAATAAAATATCTAAAACTATATATACATGATAAAATATTATATAATGTCCATAAAAAATATTTATGGTCGTCTTATTCTAAGTATGGGTAGCTTCTCGATTTACCCCAACATGTTTATCGTATTTCTTTTTAAACATATCAATTGTGTTAGAATTTACTACCTCCGGGGGTAAGTAATTTTTATTAACAACCCTATTGCAGAAAAATTCCCTGCGATACCATAACCTAGAATTGTCCCTTACCAATCAATCTCATGAACAACCCTGTATAAAAACCGAAATCTACGTTTGAGACACGTGATTGAAATACAGTCATTCGGAAAAATAAACTTCTTCAAGCTTTCTAGGCAGCAAACACCTAACGTCTCTATACGTAAAAATATCAAAAATATCAATACTTTTTAACATGTATACATTCTTTACAAACAATTGTTTCCATTTTTATTCACCACAATGGAAACACATGAAATGAACATTGTTCATTTCAGGAAATTTCAAAGCTTATTCAATTCCAATGTTATGAACTAGTCCTTGAAATGACACCAGAAAAGTTACGGCAGTAAGCTAGCAGGGTAACAGTGACATTGAAGTCTCTGTGAACTACCTTTGTTAAGAGAGCGGGACTTGCATCCTCTAAAATACTCCGTAGTACAGCTTCACAGCATGCATTTCACGTAGATGTTGTCATTATGTTCTCGTGTGAATCCTAACAATGAAACTACTAGAGACTTCATTCAGGATGCTATGAGGCGTCTGATTAAAATTTCTGGTTCACGTGACAATACAAACCGAGAAAATATCATTCACGAATTTCAAAATTGTGGAAAAATTTTATTTATATAAAAGAAGAAATTTTTTTATGTCTGATCAGAAAAGAAACATTATAATCAATAGGGCTCAAATTTCTATGTCTTTGCATGTCTTTTTTATTTTTATTTTTCATATTTTGCCATTTTTACGTGATAGAGCATATTTTCAAAATTTTAAAGCATATTTTTCACAGTTTTCGATAATAGTAAATTTCATTTTCGGTTTTCGCATCAGACTGGTTCTTTTCGGTTTTCTCTTCTGACAAGAGCTCTTTCTGCTCCTTATTTCCCGTTATTCATAAAAGCTTCCAAAACTTACCCCCCCCCCAACCTGGCCCAGCTACGACCCTTTATTTAAAGGGTCAAACTCCCGCCAAACACCAGAAATATGCGCCCTAACTGATAATTTTAGCAACTTTTTTGAAAATCATGCACAAGCGCAGTGAATGTTTAGAACATAGTTTCCCAAATTTTTGTTCCATCACTCAGTTCAATATTGGATTTATTAGAAAGTGAATATGAATTTCTCAAACAAATGGGTGAATGCAGTCTTGGTATGCGCGGTACCTGGTAAAATATAAATAGTCTTTCCAAATACGAATGTGAAGTTTTTGGGGAAAATTATGTATATTCGATTAGGTAACATTTTTCCTGCTGGCATATTACATTAAATGGTTTTTTAATATGCACAGTATTATTATTGCCATGATTCCAGATTATATAAGAAATATTTCTAAACTTATAGAACAAAAAGAAACATTTGAAATTTTAAAGAATTTCTTTAAAATTTAAAGAATTTCTTCTTGAATTATTTAGTGTAACACCAAAAAACTTCTGGCACATCCGGGAATTTCCAAAATCTTTTTCCTTCATTTCGAATATTTTCTCTAACACTATATAGTATTTTGAACACTTTAATTCATTGACAATGCAAGTAATTTTTCTGAGCCAGTAATGCATTTCCTTAGTACGGCTTCTACATTATTTGAGTCGTGATGATTTGTCTATTAACGAAGAAGAGTTAAAATTATTTGACGTGGTTGCTCATAACGCTGGCGGATTCTCTCTTCGAAGTAGCAAAATAAACATTTAAAATAATAGCATTAAAGTATACGAAGTTTGATTTATGTAGATTGCGATTAAATTGAAAACTGATAACTTTTGCAGATGGCGCAGTACTTTATATAGAAGATACCGATACAGCCAATTTAATCATTAAACAAATGTTAGTAACTGATCACTTAAAAAAACAAACTTTATGTAGACAAAAAACATAGATGATAACACAAATATATATTTAACAATCACTGTCAGTGTCCGGAGAACAGTCAGCGTCATTGCCAAGAAATAGATATTGCTCGTGAGTACAATTGTTGTTAGAGTGGCAAAATACTGAATAATCTTAAATGGAACTCTCAGTGTGATATTTTAATAAAAAAGATTAGATAATGCGTAGTGATTATTTACAAAATGAAAAAAATTATCTCAAATAGTAACAGGTAGTTCTAAAATTCAATGCCATACGCGTAAAACTTTTTGTACTGAGTTATCAAATTTTCGCAATTAAATGAAAAATATTTAACGAAAAACCAAAATAGAACTACAAATAGATATTATCGAGTTTATAAAGTGCCAAAACTTAATGAAAACATTATATAACAAGAGCTTTTCCTACATTGTCCCTAACATTTTTCACACTGAAAATAAACTTAATAATAAGAAAACATAATAATTTAATACCGGTTTCATAAACTTTCACTACTAATCTAGCAAATCACTTTAGGTATCGGCAGGATAGACAACAAATTCTAAACTTGGTGTGAACTTTGACGATAAAATCCCCCCCCCCCCGCCCCACAAAAGTTTCAATATTTTCTCTCTAATATACGGCCTGTATACTTATACATATTCACGGCTTTCTACTTCACCCTCAAAAGATTTGGTGTCCTCATGCATAGAAAACCCCCCGACCGGCCGGTGTTCATTTCATCAGATAAACATACGGTCGCGCGACGTCAAGAGTGACTGATGGCGTCTTTAAATCATGGTCATTATGCAAATGAGATGGAAGATCCAGTCGCGTACAATAAAGGAAGTCGGAGAGAAAGAGCTTCTTATCTTCTAACAGTAAGATGAGGGGAGAAGTGAATGGGATGGCTAGAAAATCTATCAATCAAATGACGCACGCTAACGCATGCGGAACCATTCGATTATTGGAAGATTAGGAAACGTTAAACTCAACCTATTCTCGTTTATCAATCATATGATATCAAGCTCAATTACTTCACTATAACAATGACTATGTTTTACTCATAGTACAAATGAATATACCGCTTTTTCCTTCTTAATTTGTTGAACTCCTCTTCCCCTAGAATGAATAATGACTTGATGAGTTTTTATCGGGAATCATCTCATGTGTGTGTGTGTATGGTACCCGATATGAAACAAAGCGAAATCGATTTCCATCGATATTCGATAAATGCCAGCTTCATATGATGTTTGTAATTTTCTAGTAGTGAGATCGATTTACTTTTTTCATTTATTCGTAAGTTGCCATACAATGTCATACACGATATATGAAGTACGAATGATGATACCGAGCGAAGATGAGTTTCGGAAAGAAAATTAGCATTCCTCTGTAGGGAATGACCACTATAACCTCTCACTGTCTGGGTGTGCTCCACCATAAAGCAGGAGCCATATTCGTGTTAAGGCTAGTCCAATACGTTCTAAGGTTGGTCATGTACAAGTGGTGTGACAGCTCCACTATTGGCAATGATCGTCATTGAGGCTGGAAATCTGGTCGAGTACCTTCCAGCTTCCAACGCAAGCCAAAGATGTCGCCTTCCTTCCCGATTTTGCCCACACATTTTAGGTGGAAGAACGAAAACAATCACAACATGTGGTGGTGCATTGTTTCCTAAGAAGGTGTTCTGGAAGCAAATATTTACCAAAGAACATTGGACTAAGCTGGGCCAGCGTGTGTCCAGACCATGCTTCTGCTGCATCTTTGCAACAGGGGAAGACAAGTATTGGAAGCTAATATTTGTGAGTGGCTATTGGGCCAGGCTTGACATGAGTGTTTCCCCGCCTTAAAGCTATAGAGGACATTTTCTTCCCTTGGAGCATATGTGTAGGCTTAACGGGACAAAGCAGTTGACAGCTTCATAACTCAACTAACTGCAGCTCATAAGGACATTATCTCCACCAGATGACGACGTATTCTCTCTGCTAATTATACGAAATACACATGGGCAGATACCAAGCGAAGATGAGTTTCGGAAAGAAAATTCAGGAAAAAAGATTGCTAACGCATGAGCAACTTTCCACACAGAGTAGCTAGTGCACTAGTTATTAGTGAGTATGATACTCACACTCTCAGTAGTGAGCATAAAAAAAAATCGAAATAAGAAATAAATTGTTGGTCCCCGTCTAATTTTCCCTCGTGTGCATAAAATGACCGTGGTGTAACAAAAATGATCAAATGATCCGAAGGGAAGAAAATTTATGTCCTTGTAACCTAATGGTAGAGCACTCACACGGACAGTAAGAGGTTGGTGGTTCGATTCCCCACAGACCCATGCGAATTGTCATTCATCATCACTTGGTAATCCTGACATTTGCACTTTTTATCGGGGAGAGAGACACTGTTTTTCGTTAGGGCAATATCCAAAGAGAACCTCGAAAACTTTAATACAGGATGCCCAGCAAAAGTAAGGAACGATAGTACACGTCAAAATAAACAATCTTTGATTTTGAAAACAAGGTTTCAAATCAGTTTTTTAGCGCATGTTCATATGTAATTTAAGCCATTTGGTGTCAAAAAATAGAGAAAATAATAACTTCGCAACACCCTAAAGAAGTGGGTTTCGACTCTGGAACCAAGTGCATAGGAAAGAGTTGTTTCTATTAGCGTAAAATTGTTTAGACCCTCTGGTTTAGACGCTATAATGTATTTATATTCTCGCTTATCTGAAAGGTGGGTCGAGTAAAGTTTGAGTATCGTTCAGTATATGTATTTATGCATACGCACTGCATTTTCTGCGTATAAGCATGCGGAGTATATGTTAAAAAATCATCGAATTTTTTAAATTCTTAATTACAATATAATGTTACTTGACCCATAGCCTACTTCACGGATAAACGTGATAGAAAATACAATATTTTTTTACCGGAAAAAAAACATAATTAGCCATCTCTTCTCTATAAATTACATTTCTCTTAAATCTATGTATAAAGAACATATTACGCCTGAATGTTTTAATTACATCACAATGTTAAATATGTTCATTATACCCATGGATGAAAATATTTTCTTTAACATTAGAAGCAGGAACTTCATTCTTAGTTGGAAAGTATTCGGTTACACAATTTGAAGTTATGGCATGCGTTTCGGTATTCCCCCCTTTTTCCACTCAGGAATGGTCAAATAGAAGGAATATTAGCAGTATTTCATAAACAGCATAGATTCATTTCAGCATGGAAGACATCTCCCCTTGCATTTTCAATTAAGGATTCTACCATCCTCTTTGTCCTGATGCCCTCTCACTCTCTCGCTCGCTCTGTGTCACTATCCATTCTCTGCAGGGTATATTTCCCCCTGAATACAATAGCTCCTTGCCACCATTTTTCTCCTCTTATTCTGGCACAAGAGCATCTATTCTTTATTATCTTATTATATTTCCTACTTTTTTGCTCTCCCATCTACAGCTGTCCCGAGATGAGAGAGAGAGAGCATGGGTAAAAAAAAAAAAAAAACAGAGAAAAAAGCTTCTCTAATGGACATGTAACACGTATATATATGAAAAAGTATACACATATATTTATATGTATTTGTGTGAGCGCAAGTTGAAGGGAACTGAGGAGATAACATGCATCTTTTTTTTCTTGTTCCTACGAGAGGAAAAGTCTTTTCTAGTCCAAAGCGATGAAAAGAAAAGACAAATGGACCGCGATTGTGAACAGCGCGAGTAAAAAATTACGCGAGAGGAGATGTAGAAAGCAATGGAATCAAATAGAAAGCCGCCAAATAATGGAGTGAAATAATAATAGATGGAACAAAAGATGCAAAGATAATAGCAATAATAACAAGAGAAGGAAAAAAAATCATATTAAAGTGAACATGGAGAGAGGAAAAAAAGTACCTAATGGTTCTTATGATAATAAGGTTCTAAACCATATACAAGCACGTCTGGTGTTCCTCAGGGGTCCAATCTTGGTCCGTTACTTTTTCTCATCTTTGTAAATGACTTACCGTTATCTCTTCAAAATAGCCGCTGCCTCATGTTTGCTGATGACCTAAAATTTCATCGATCAATTCAGTCCATAGAAGACTGCTTGGCTCTTCAAAATGATATTTTGCATCTTAATGATTGGTGTCGTGACAACAACCTTGGTCTGAATGTTTCAAAGTGCAGTGTCGTTTCATTCACGCGAAAATTACATCCATTACATTACGATTACACCGTAGATACAGCGGCTATAGAAAGAAAGAGCATGGTAATGGATTTAGGTGTAATCTTCAAGACTGATTTGAACTTTAGCGCTCACGCGGAAAGTGTCTTGTCGAAATCCAACAAGTCACTTGGCTTTCTCGTAAGGTCGTCTGGGCCATTCACCTCAGTTCCAGCGATGGTACGGCTGTATTTCGCGTATGTCTTGCCCTCACTTGAGTATGGCTCAGTGATATGGGGCCATATTCCTGCAGTGATGAACGTACGTATTGAACGTGTACAGAAAAGGTTTTTGAGGTCATTATTCCGAAAGTCTTTTGGTGTGTACGTCCCAGATGCGCCTACTTCGGATCTTCTCTCTTTTTTCAAGATGACATCTCTCTATTGCAGACGTACTAAGCGAGATCTATCATTCCTTCATAAAGTTCTTCACGGCAGAATCGACGACTATTATTTGACGAGCCTAATTAATATCTCCGTGCCATCTCGCGAGCGACGGGTTCATAGTTCCCGAAATGTCTTTTATTTTCCTCGTGCACGCACGAACATTTTAAATGCTTCACCAATTTTGCGAGCATGCAAGCATTATAATACGGGTGAATTCCCTGATATATTTCACAGGAATTCCATGTTCTACTAGGTACTATATGAATTTGTATATATTTTATGTTTTCTCATCTATTTTGGTCGTTTGTCTTTCTCATATTGAATTCACAATGTTTGCTTCCGTTGCGCATATATATTTTTGTATTATACAATTGTTGATTTTTTCTTTAACGTGTAAATTATTATTATTTGCTTTTCTATTGATTTCCATTACTTTTCCCATCTCTGTAATTGGGCTCAGCCTGTTGAGGTGTGTAAATAAATAAATAAATAAATAAATAAAGATACATTTTTTATTTTTGCCCATGCTTTGTAACGAAAGTTGTTCAGAGCGAAAAATGAGCTTATTTCTGATTGATGCACGTGTTTACTTCTTATCCACTTATCCATATGACAAGAAAAAAACTTATATTCATTACACGAATAGCGGTACTCAAATTCTTGAGATCCGCCGGACAGATTTTTAGATACAAGCACTTCAATTATTCTGAGGCAATATAAGAATCTGAAATAAAGACAGACATAATATGAAGACACTATCTAGCCATTATTAAAAAACTTTATTGAAAATTGTCCCTATTATATATATCTTGAGATTTATAGGATATTATATATAATGTATTAATCTTGAGATTTGAACTATTCATTGTGTTTTAAATGGTAGATAGCAATTTTTTCTCCTCTAATAAACTGGAACTCTCTGAGAGTTCCAAGAATTTTAATGAAATTCTTAGAGGACAAAAATGTATATTTAAATACTATTTTCAAGGAGTGGAAACTTTGAGCACGATTGTAATCATGTAAACCTTGATCGAATAGATATTAAATGAGAAACATCCGAGAATTCATTGTAGTACTTACGTATATTATATCCGTTGCACGTTAAGAATAATTTGTCTCCTTATGCAGTATTTGATATTTATATATATGATGTTTCTTTCATACTTCCTATTATATCCGTAACTATACGTTCACGAACGGCGTCTGAAAATAATAAGAATTATACGAGAACTTCTACTACTCCTATATTACGTCCTCTACTGTTACTTCTTATCACTTCTCTACTACTATTAAAAACTACTTATTTAAAAACTTGAATTAAAAAAAAAATGTAGGGTGTGTTGCAATTCCAATTTCGCGACTTTTATCTCAGCAAGAGCGTAGAGGTTGGTTTCAATTTTAAAAGGAAAAATGTTCAAAATAGGAGTGGAAATACAGTGCGTCACAAAATAAAAAAACTACATTTTTATACGGTCCCCTCCCCGTTCCAATTAAAAAGGTGCTTCCCTGTCTCTTCGGAGCCAAACGAAAGAGATTTCACGTTTCTTAGTGCTATATTCAGTGAAATATTTTAATTCAAAAATCGGAGAAATGTTGAGAAAAACAGCATAAACTAACAGGCAATGCTTCTATCCCTCATTTATGCTGCTCTTTCTCACCACTTCCCCGATTTTTGAATTTTAATTCAAATTTCTTAACTTGAATTAAAATGTTCGAATATTGCACTGAAAAACGTGAAATATTCTTTTGCTGGGCTCAAAAGAAAAAAAAAAAACAAAACAAAAAACAGGGAAAAAACTTTTCTATTTGAAAATTAGAGCTCAGACCGGGAGCGTTTAAAAATTTAGATTTCTTTATTTTGAGACCGCACAGTATTTTCACTTTTAGAACTCTTTCAGAACGATTTCTGAACACATTTCAAGAACTTTTAAATTGTAAGCATACCTCTACGACGAACAGCTGTTGAGATGAAGACCGAATTAGGACTTATATGACACCTTGTATACATGAAAAGAGAGGGCAGTTTGCTCTCGCAAATGAGAATATTGCTTAAATTCATTTACGAATTTCGTTTAAAAATTTACATTTTTAACATTTCTAGTATAGCTCTCTCTGTCTCATCCAAACGACCATAATAAAAATATTTCACTAAAATATTTTTTTTTGTATTTTTTGATTACAGCAACATATTCAGTCCACATTTGAAAGAAAATTTGTAGCGATACGGAAAGTCGGAACTCGTGATTTTCCTCTAATTTGGTGTTAAAAAATAATAAATTTCAACAGCAAAAAGTAATATGGAGGTTTTCATAGAAAAAGGCAAACACACCAAATACTTTAATTAATCAATACATCCATAGATATTCATGACAATGTTATATGAAGAATTTCTTCCGGTGGGAGACATTGATTACAGGAAGATGCAAATATTACTAGATTAATATTTTTCGACTGGAGCCGCATGGAAATTCTATACTTTTTTTCTTGATTAGGTACCATTTTACGAGAGGGAAACTCCCTCTTCAATTCCGTTTTGTCATAATTTACCTTAATTTTAAAAATATTTGTGAAATTTGTATACATTATTAAAAATATTCCTTATGATAAAGAAAGAAATCCGATGAAAACTGAAATATAACTATTTTATAAATAAAATATTAATATTTTTTTGTTTATGAATCTCAAACCTCCTGCTTTTAGTCCGCAGATGCGAATTTTGTTAGTTTGAGAAATCTGTATACAAGGTGGATACTATCGACCGCCCAATAAATACGCAAGTGGTTATTTGTGAGAAACTAATATAAAAAACTAATTTCTTTTCCGTTTTTTGATTTGACCAATAATTATGGAGCTACTGCATAAGTTTTCTTGCATTTTTTTGTAATTTTACTTATTTAACGGTCAGTTACGTGCCACAATCGTACATGCTAACCTTAGAAGCAAGCCTCTCCTCCGTATTGGCAATGCTCATCGCCACGATGAGGACGGGGAGGGGGTGTCCCTCCAGAAGAAAAAAATTAAATTTCTTTTCTCTTGGTTTTTTTGAAAGTTCAAATCAATTTTAGAAAACAATTGTGAATCTGACATTCTATATAAAGCTAGCAGTAATGCCTGACGCTAGCCGGGTTTTCTTCATATACCAAGAGCATTAAAACTTGACAAACTGTGGTTTAAGAAACATGATAACAAAAGTACACATTACAAAATTGATTGTTGCTGAGCAATTTTTTTTTAAATCTATCGGGCATTTCTCAGCTCTGACAACTTTCAAAGTAGCCTATCGTTTAAGTTGGGGCCTAATTGGTATACACATGCGAAATTTGGCAAATATTGGTAAGAAATTTTAGATTTGACATCTGAGAACATTCAAGCAGACAGACACACATAGAAAATCAATTTTATGTATATAGATGTCGAGTTTTCGTTTTACAGCGTTATCTGTGTGAGTGAAATTCTTTTCTTACATATATACATATATAACAAAACGAACTCTGAGAGAAAGGCTTTTATTTGTATGAATAAAATACATACAATGACATAACAGAAACAAAACAATACATAAACTGAATAGAAGGGTATGATCTCCCAAGGGAGCAGCATTCGTCCAGATAATGATCTGGACCATGATGAGTCATCTTACAAGGAAAGGGTCCGAAGGTGACATCTTCGAAAAGTTTTGTGTAAAGATTACCACTTATTCTGCTTATTTACAGTGTAAATGTGCATAGAAATACTGAAAAAATCCCATTAAATTATTATGAATTACTCAAAAAATATTTCTAAATATTAAATACTTTGGACGCCAATAGAGGCCAAGAAATCCCGCATAAAAAGAAGGCAAAAGAAAAAGGTGTGAAATTTTTTTTTTATAGTTATCACCAAGAAAAGTGCGAGAGAGAAACAGACGATGAGTAGTTAAGTATTTTAATTTTAATAATTTTTGCAGCTTTAATAATTGCATTCTGCCGTTAGTTTTTTCGTTTTTATGGGTTTCTCAGTGAGGTGCATGAACTTAATTGTTTTGCATAACCTTGTCATCGTCTCTTTGTTAGTGCAAACCGCACCTTTTTATGTGAATTAATTGATTTGTAATTTGTATCATTTTTTTTTTATTTACTTCACAAATACAAACAATGTGTTACACGAATACGAACATATAATAGACAAAAAATACAAACACGCATACGTTACAAACACTTTGTAGTCTGAGGGGACTGAAAATAATTTTATTAATTTAATATTTATTCTTTAGAGCTGCGGTCTATGCATGACACCATTTTGTACTTTACAAAATAATGTAATTCAAATAAATCCTTGAACAAAAGACGTTTCTAAAAAAAAAAAATTTACGATTCGTAGTTCCCTATTTTATGGTAGAAATCCGTAGAAACTGATGAAATTCCGTAGTATTAGTTGGCAAGTATTCACACAACCAACGAAAATAAATTTCTTTGCCATCAACGGGTTGTAGCTTATTGAAAATGAACTGAGATATTCAATCCTGTCCCAAGCCAAATTCGGCATTTTTCTTTCGTGACTGGAGCTTTTTCTTTTTTCTGTAGTGTGACATTGTAACCTTCTTATCACGTGGTACCTTTGTTCGCTACATGGGTAAATTTTTCACCAGATTTGCAACGTCTTAGACAAATGAGATTTATTTGAAAAATTGTTTAACCAAATGAACACATTTTAGCCAAAATGTGGTAATTTGGTCTCCTTCATACTGTTAGGTGTAATCTTTTGAGAGAATGTACATACATATACACTGCATAGCGTTTACTGTACTATAATTTTTTTATTCTATCTTTCGAATTAGATCACGTGTTGATCAATAAAACAGAGCTCTATTTTTGAGTTGTTTTAAACTTTTATAGAAACTCTTACGCATAAAAAAACCTACAATGAAGGATGTAAAAATGGTGGCTTGACAAAGATGACTGGTGGAAACAGTTAAATAATACCAATGATTCAATCATAAGCTGTTAATTAAGCAAATTATTTGACGAATATTCAAAATAATTAGTGGTTTCGGATTTTTTCTATCAATCATCGATTCACATTTTAATACAGTATTCTACATGTTGCAATGAAGAATTTTGTTTTCCTTGTGACTGCAATTGATTTTCATCGAATTGAAATATCAACGAATTTACACTTCACCTTTTTATACAGGAAAGATTTTGACGACTTCGAAATTTTTTTCCAGCTTGCCTGATTTGCGTAGAACTTGATCACTTTTTCAGACTGTAGTAGTGGAACGAAAAGATATCCAGACTTTAAGTTTCCTTTAAGCCCAGGCTCTTTATTCCTTCAGATGAAGTTTCATTCAACGGGGTATTTATGTGGGTTGCGCCGGACCCCTCTTACAGAGACAGAGACGGCTCTCGCCGTTCTGAACACTACTAATTTTGCCACTCCTATGAGATTTTCGTATATTTCGTTTCTCAATTTTTTTTCCGAAAAATCATGTCTTTCAACCTTAGCTCTGAATTTCCAAAATGAAAGCTATCTCTGATTCAATTATGGTTTCGAATATTGTTTCGTACTCATAACGTAAATAAGATGCCATAAAAATGCGAAACTGTATTTGTTAGACTTCCTCATAACAATTTGTAGCTGTGATCGATTTCATTCAACAAGCTTATTGTGTTGATCAAGTTGATTGTGAAACATAAATACGGAGAAAATCCATGATGTTACATGTAAATCTTTCAAAACTTCTAAATTGGAACTGGGAAAAAAAACCTCACCAAAAAAAATAGTTAGTGGTACTTTATTGATTTAAATAAGAAGAATCTCAAATGAATACAGACGTTGTAAATGATCAAAGAAAAAAAGGTTTTTTTCGTACAAAATTTCAAAAGTACACACACACACACAGAAGAGGAAAAACTGGTTTTATTTTTTTTGCTTTCTTGATTTGTCTAATACTAATATAATTATCATCAGTGTTCAAAAAAGTTAAGTTATACGTTTGATGTACATTCAGTGAATTTTGCAGGATTGTGAAGTGACGTAATCAATGTTTGAACCATTGTAACTCCATAATTATTGGTCAAATCAAAAACTTAAAAAAAAAGCTTTCCCGTATTAGTTTTTATTGGACAATCGATTGCATCCATCCTATATATTAATCGTACAAGCCGCAAATGCAGATTTTATTCACCAAAAATTTGATATTCGGGAATGTAACAGATTGTTGGTTACATTTTTGTCATGAAATTCCAATTTTCTTATTGTTCGTTATAAGAATCGCCTATACATCAAGAAAAAAAACATTTTTCATAAACTAATATTTTGAAAATTAACTGATTCTATTCCATCCTCTCAAAAATAAAAATAAAAAACAACAGCAAGAGATAAGCACCAACATATAAATATAATGCAATCGACGTGCTTTACATCTGCTGCACTGAAAAAAGAAAATATGTACATATATAAAATATATATTTATTAATTTACAACCAAATTCATCATATAATTTATTTTTTATTCCAATTCAAATAGGATCGCCAGAAAACAAAATCTATGGAACTTTGTCTATTGGTTTCAAGTTGAATCACATCAATCTACGTTGTCCCAAAAAATCACATCAGTATGGTTCTGAAATTTATTTAAAACATTTCTCTTTTTATCCTTGAGAGCGCTCAATCCACCCACCTGAAATCTTTCTATAAATACAGAAACAGATAGCCTGGATAGAATAAAAAACCGTAAAGATTTATGTCAACTCAGCAGTGATGTTGTGCAGATACTGAAAGGGTAGATGGACGAGAAAAAAAGTAAAAAAATAAGACCGAATAAAATATGGCTGTAGGTATTGACAAATATTTTGCCTTCGTTCGAATCTGACAAATTAGTCAGTTCTGACGGCTGTAATTTTGTTAAGTGCTGAGCAATAAATCTCGAGAATTGTTCGGTATTCTCCCGGAAAAAAAGGAGTAGAAGAGATATATATCCAGTGACACATAAGCCGTATGTCTCAATCCTTATCGCCATTTTCAGCTCCAATTTTTTTAGCTCTCTCTGTCTCCATCTTCTTCTTCATCCAACACATTCTGTCAAAGTCCTTGATCATTTCACGGCAAAAGAACGTGTAACTAAGCACTAAAAAAAACATATAATATATTAATATATCTAATTCGAAATCGTGCTTCACGCTGACTGACGTACCAATTCCGTCCAACCGACGATAATTAACGACCGTATGCTCAGATACACGACAAGTCATCAACTTTCTTCCACTTATTAAAAAACGAAGTCTTAAGATGACGATGAAAAATAAAGAACTGGGAAATAATGAATTCATCGTCGTCCTAGAAATTGTCTTGGGAACTTGGTCGGGAACAATACGATATCTTTTTTTTTCAGAACTTATTTCGTAAATATGAAACGATATATTTGTTGACTAGGAAACGAGTTATAATATCATTCATTTCTTAAGAAAAGCTGAATTATCTTTGCGAGGATTTTCGTTATTCGGAGGAATTTTTCTCGAGGATTCAGAGCAACATGACGTATCAAGGACTCGTGAGGTAATTAACTTTTGCAATGGAAATTGGGTATGCGAAGTTATTATTTGCTACGATCTGTCAGTAAATGCGTTTCAAATATATAGGATGAATATAATTTCTTGATTTGTTTGGAAATTGGAGAAAAGTACAAAAATATAGTAGTACTAGCTGTATCCCGCGGCTTCGCTCGCGTGTATTTGGTAATCAGAAAATTGTCTACAATGATTTCCCCCTTATATATAGTATTTGGTCTCACGTGGGGGTTAAATTTTCAAAAATCCTGTCATAGTGATTCTCTGTATTATAATATATAACACTTACCAAATTTCATTTTTATCGCTTCTGCTGTTTGGACTGAGCAATGACTGCACCATATAACCTTTGAGGGGGGAAAGTCCTACCCACATAAGAAACCCTTAGATGTTGAATTTTAAAATAACCCTTTGTGTGTGTGTGTGTGTGCCGTCTCTACATTATAAATTAAAAACTACCGACTAAATTTTATATTAATAGCTTCAGTGGTTTCGGCGAAGCGTGATTTCTCTATGTAACCTTTGAACCTTCTTATGGTCCCCTAGGGAGTCAAATTTCGAAAATACCTTTTTAGTTAGTTTTTATGTTTTGACATGAAACTACTGATCAAATTTCATAATTATAGCTCCAGCGGTTTCGGCTCAATGATTGATTGCTCCATGTTACCTTTTATGACCCCCACTCAGGGGGTCGAATTTCGAAAAACCCTTCATACTCAGTCCTTACTTCAGCTTGGTGCCCGTAGCAATAAGCCCTGGGGCCTATGGCTTTAGCTCTGTAGCTATAGGTAAAACCCACGTGACTGACAGTAAGAGGAGATGGATCCCCCCCCCCCGAAATCTGCCTCCGCTGACTCTCGATTCAGGAATTATTTCTGTCTCGCCCAGTCAGATCTGTACTTAGTAGGATGGCGACGTCCAAACTACAATTAACTTGTACACCCTCAAAGGTGGGTCAGGGGTGCATCAATGAGATACTCAGTCCTTACATGATAAAATGAAAGTATCGCTTAAATTCCATATTTATAGTTTCAGTGGTTTCGACTCGGCGTGATTTCTCTATATAACCTTTAAACCCCTAATGACACCCCTTAAGGGTCGAGTTTCAGAAAATCCTTTCTGAGTGAGTCTCGACATTCCAATGCAAAAATACTTCCGGCTTAGCGTAATTTCTGTTTGAATCCTTTTATTTACCGTCTCGGGGATTGAATTTCGAAAAAAAAAAAAACTTCTTCGTTAATTAAACAAAACTTATGACTAAATTTCATGAATATAGATGGCTTCAGCGGTTTCGGCTCTGCATGATTTCTCTATGTTATCTTTGAACCCCCTTATGACCCGCCTTAGGCGTCGAATTTTAAAAAACCCCTCTCGTAGTCAGTCTTTACATCATGAATCAAAACTACTGGCCACATTTGATATTTATAGCTTCAGTGGTTTCGGCTCAGCGATGATGAATCATTTAGCAAATGTTATAAACAAAAAAAAAAAAAAAAAAAATATATATATATATATATATATATATATATATTTATTTATTTATATTTATTTATTTATTTATTTATCTGTTTATATAACTGTGTGTATATGTTTTTAATTTATACAAAGATATATTTTAATTTATGCAAAGATATATTTTAATTTATACAGAGATATATTTTAATTTATGGAAAGATATATTTAATTTATGCAAAGATATATTTTAATTTATACAAAGATATATTTTAATTTATGCAAAGATATATTTTAATTTATACAAAGATATATTTTAATTAATACAAAGATATATTTTAATTTATACGATTGGGAATAAATATTTGTTTCAAATTTTGTCATTTTATGCTGGATTGTTTACTTAGGGATATTTGAATTAATCGCAATTATAAATATTTTCAATAGGTAGGGTAACTTTTTTAAAAGAAGTGCCGCTGCTTTACAGTTCCAAAAGTTACATTTAAAGGCACGTGTCACTTTTTGTTCTCCGGCGTTTATCGGTCTACAAAGCTTTTTCCAAGATTTTATTTTTGTGATAAAAGTTCCATGTTAATCTTGTATACAGTGCAACATAAGCAAAAGTACAATTCACACACTGTATGTACATTTTAATATAAAAAAAAATGTATGCTTTGTTTTATAATCATCATTTTTATTAAAATACAAATGTTAAACATTTTTATTTTCACGTTATTTATTGAAAAAATAATTTATATACATTCTGTTCACGTTTGAACAAATATGCATTTGTATAATTTTATTAGCTATCTTTTAAGCATATGGATATATTTTTTTTATTGCACAAAACTAACAATAAAAATTCATTGTATAATAACGGGAGCTTACCTCTTCAGAAATTTTTCTAATCATTGATTTGATCTTTAAATTAGTTTTTATTTTCATTTTTTTAGATCATTTTAATTTAGTTTTCGTTCCTCGGGGGGAAAACAAATTAGTTTTTCTCTTGGAATTAAATTAATGTATTCGCGTTCAAAGTCCGAGTTCCTAAAAATGACTGTTACACGTCAAAGTCATTTTTTAGTCACGTTTTAAATATTTTAAATGGGTATTTCTACTCTCGCATTCAATAAAATTAACGGTTATTTCTACTGTTTCAATTTTGATTAAATATTTTTAGAAAATGTTGTTATAAAGATTTTGTGATATTTTTTTAAATCTTTATTCGAAACATAAAACGAAAAAAAACATGCACAACAGGCTTTTCCTACCCTTTTAGCATTATTTGTATAATTATTCTAAATTTTAAATTATTGTGGGTTAGTGTATTTAGAAAAAGCTTAAAATGTTGATTTTAAAATATAGATTGGATTTATTCAGATGAAGTGTTTTATTGGTATTGCCTATTGTAAATCTATCTGTAGAATTGCTCCGTTATGGTGAATTATTGAATAGTACTTTTATGTAGGAAATTATTTTTCGGAAAAATTCACTATATCTCTATGGATTCTTTATTTTACATAAAAATTATGAGACGCTTCACACACACACACAACTAAAGATATACAATATCACACAATATCAACTTAATTAAGGCGATGATTGGTTAAGTTGTAGACATAAATCAGATGCATCTATATAATGCTGTTTCAATACCTAAATTGAACCGAATAATTTCCTTATTTTCCATTGAAATGATTTCTGTCGATTCAAAAACAGATTTTATTAATTTTATTTCGTACTTTTGAATTAGTAAATGTCGCATTATTGCCAAGATTTTATAAAATACGGAGCAATACTTACTTGGAAATCGTTAGCATAACATAAATAAATAATGAATTTACATACACGTGATACATTGATGTTTTCTACAACATAGTTTAAAATTTGTGAAATTTATGTATAACATAATACAGTGACTTCCCTATTTATCTCTATGCTGATTTTTAATATTTTAATCTTTCTAAATTTTATTCTGTGATTAAAAAAATGCGTTCCCAATGAAAATAAATAAGTTTATGTTAAAATCACAAACAGCAAAATGAGCAGTGTATAATTTTGATTAAAATCACTAGATAATTGTAACACTGGTAAAATTGCGATTTTATGTTGCTTTGAGAAAGAGGCATTTCAAAATACTGATTTTCAATTTGCTGGAAAATCTTTTGTTCAAAGTTTCCTCGAACTCCACATACTCATAAACATTCCAACATTTTTATTGTAAAATTTAAAAAAGTATATTTTTAAAATATGTGTCCCCAAGCAATCACTATTTATTTTTACATAGTCATGAAAATTGATGGTGAATATATGCAGAGAATAGATACGCATTCTCTAATTTGGTTTACCCTAAGTCTAAAGTCACTGGAAATAGGTTCGAATTATCCAATTAATATATCCTCTATCCGTAAACTGACTGCTTATTGCTGCTTAATCATCAACAACTTAATAATCACACAGGATAATAATTATCAATTATTAAAATTTTATCATTCGGTTACGAAACTGTTTTCCAAATTTTAGAAATTTATAATTATTGTATATATATACATATATATTAGTATATCACAATTTATATTTTCCAATACTTTCCATATTCTTAATGACGATAAATTGATTAGGATTTTGAATGGTACACCATGTGTTGAACAACATAATCGGTATGATGTGGTACAAACTCTCGATGCCCTCCAGCTGAACAATGTTAAAATAGTAGAAGAAAACCTGAATTTTCAGATTTTTATTAGTGTTCGCAAATTTGTTGTTTAGCAACTTGATCGAAGAAAATGCAGAGTCTCGCTTCTTGTAGAATTTTTCCGAACTAAATTCGCTCAGCATGACTTTTTTTCCTCCATCTTCGAGCTATTCGAAAAACATCTGAATTGGACAAGAAATTTAAACATTAAACCAAATAGAAAATTCAAGGGTACTTAGTAAAATTTTGAATTATCCAAAATTCGAATTAACCGAGTTATACAGTGCTTATTTTCTAAATTTATCAAGTAAAATGTAAAAAGTAATTGGCAAAGTATAATTCCTCCAATGTAACATAGACAGCGCAAAAAGCAACATGATACGATAAATCCCCCTAAAATAAACGTCTCTCAATAAAATTCACTGTATTTTTCTCCCTTCTCATCACGTGAAGTCATTTGTAAGATACTTCGTTAAAACAAATATTCATACAAACCACAACCTGCCAATAAAATGAAACCTAATGAATATTTGACAAGTAAGAGAAGCTGATATCGGTTTTTCCCGTTGCCTTAAAGCAAAAATGTCATGCCTGGAATCGCCCACTAACATTAATAATCAACCAAGGTAATCAATTCGCTAAATTAAATATTGATTCTATGATGGCACCAAGAGACGGGTAAAAAATGTGTACAAAAGAAGAGATACGGGAGAAAAAAAAAGAAGTTCAATAAAATAATGATAAAAAAATACAATATTGAGTTTTGATTCTTGTCGGTGATGTTCACTGAATACTTTTTTTTTCATTTTTTACTATTTTTGCTGAATAAATTTTCCGATCAACATTATCAAAGCTTCAATTTTACGGAGGGGACAAAAAAAGATATCTCTAAAATAAGAAAATTAAAGCATTAATACACGAAACATCTTTGTTCTGTACCTGGCAGAGAAAAATTTCGGGATTACATGACTTTTATTGTTTTTGGTATCGACATTTCTTTACCGATTTTTTCCCCTCGGCTCTTTTTAATGTCGTTCTCATCAATTTTGCATTTTCTATCGCGACTAATACAATACGATTCTCTCTTTTTTTGCTAATGTACAGGCCAGCCTGCCTGTGATTGATATGTACTTCATCTTATCAATAGATACGTAAATTAGCTTTGAATTTTTTCGTTTATGTGTTTATAGCTGCACTGGCTGTTGGCTTTTTATAGGATTATTACAGGTGTATTGTTGAATGATTTTCTGATAAAAACTACGAATTTGTGATAAGTTGTTAACTTGAAAGTTTGAATGGTGGTGTGAGGTTGTTGCGACGTATAGGCTGTGCTGATAGCCTCTTCATACTACCAATGACAAATCAAAAACATTAATGTGCTAATTAAATTAATTTAATAATTATTTTTATAATTTCAGTAAGCTGTTATTTTGTACTTTTTAGCTATTATTTTTGACTATAGAAAATATAATTCTTGATACTTTAAAATATATAGAATGAACCGAAATTCGCTGAACATTTCAAAATCTCAAAAAATTAATAAAATTTCTTATGAGTATGTTGTTTACAACAAAATGCATGACATGAATATCACTTTTTTTGGAAAAAAAACCATAAACGGCATTGATCTATAACTAGGTTAGATATGCAAATGACATTACCTTTTAAATCAGCTGCAAATTTACAAAACTATTTTTTATATATTGTGTTCGCGGGCTATTAAGAAAAAAAAAAGATATTGTTTTTTTAATTTAAACATTCTAGTAGAATTGTAAACTATTTTTTGTTACCAAATTGTCCGAATATGTGAGATGAACTCTTGGGAGAAAATTAAATGCTCGTACTATTATTTAAATTTCTGTGAATTTATAAAATGTCTAGCAATGGATGGTTCAACCATTATTATTTAACCATCGTATTCTCATCGAAAAATATGAAATAAGATCTTGCGAAAATTTGATTATAATATTGCTACGAAAATTATGTAAATATTCATTATTTATCATGCATTATGTCATTTTTCTCCTCTAAATAATCATTAATCCATTTCTCTGTATATCTCACAAATAGACAACGACGTTAGAAAGTTTGGTGAATTGCCGATGCCATAAAGCCCAAAGAAGTGGTATACTCTTTTTTACCAAGGCGGTGACCTATCGGTTAGAAATTTTTCGGAATATGAAACTCGGTCGACGTTTCGGTTAGTAAGTGAGTAATCTAAAAGAAGTGTAAGGATCACGCAAGAACCGGCGAGATTATTCTAGAAGTTTTTTTGATTCCTTAAAGCAATCAAAAAACCAAAATTCTACCAAAAGCGGCATCACTATATATTATATAGTGATGCCGCTTTTGGTAGAATTTTCGTCGGAAGACAAGGTTATATTTGTAGATCGCTCTCTCTATTTACAGATAATCTTCCAAATCGCTGCTTGTGAATGTGCGTAAATAGCTGTTCTGTATAATAAATTTGTGTTGTCTGGGAAATTTTGTGATTTCCCAATGCTTGTGAGAGACATTATCCGGAACAGTAATATTATTTAAATTATATTTAAATGTCATTAATTTCAGATGATGAAAGGAATAGGTGAGATATTGTATATATAGATTATTTGTACGAGTAAACATTCCATATTACGTTACTAATACGCTACATCATTACAAAAGTATAAGTAATATTATCGAGCATAAGTCCAAGATATAGTGGATTTATTTCCCAAGAAAATGGAAACTGCAAACAAAACGGGTATCTCAAGAGTAAAAATTGTCTTTTCCCCCCAACATTTTCTCATTATCATCGAATAATAAACAATTATTCATGAATGAAATATTTTGTTATTTATATTGTCTACATAAATGCATGCAACTGTAATCGCTAAAATTTTTGAATGAATTATTATTGTGGTTTTACGATAAAAGTTGCCTAGAATGGCCTAAGCCACATGCATTGTGTGAAATTTATTCATACAACTTTGAAATCGAAAGCTTTTCAAATTCAAATGCTAACGCTGCACGTTCTGTTTGAACACAATCATAACAAAACTGAACTGTTTTAAAAGCATAAAGTTTTCAGGCTGGTTCCGATGTTGTTACAGGAATCATTGTTAGCGTTACCTTTCCGCCTGCAGGCCCTTCAGTGATGAAACAAACCGATATCGAAACACATAGTTTTCGAACTTTGAGACACTTCAGTGGACTGGACAAATAAATAGCGTGTTATATGCGTTACACATAACAGATACCTAAAGCTAGGAAAATAGAATTATCTCTTCGTGAGGACATTGTTTATTTGATTGTATATTCAAATGTATCCTGGACTTTTTCGCAGTTTTATAGGATAAACTTCTCCAATGTGGGAAATTTCCAACATAAAGAGATACATGCAGCTGTCTTCCATTGGTGATGTAAATCGTTTGAATCGTTGCAAAAGAATAAAATATATATACAGGATACAGGGTTTCTATAATTGCATTCTCTTGTTATGTGTTGTCTACAGCAGTAACTATTCATCGGGATGCAATGTAATTTTAGGATGGTGTTAATGAAGAGATATTATAGAAATATCATACACAAGATTAAAAAACCCCGTTTCGACATGTTTTAGTAGAAGTTTTTATTTTGTGAATGACAACATAATGCAAACTTTTGCGACCATGTGGCAAATATACTCAAGCATCATCTTAATTAAATTCGTAAATCGAGAACTTCTAACAGAAACTCTGTTTCGATATGAAAATTTTTAGTGTTTGATGCTTTCAGTTCACAGTAGTTGCCGCTCATTAAAATCGTGGATAATGGTGTTATTCAAGTGTTGTCATCACTTTGGCTAGGTACGGAACGGATCAATATCATGTCATGGAATAAATCGTTTATAGTTATCAGGACTTCAGTTTATGTTTTCTTTTTTTGCTGGAAGTTTTTTTTTCCTCCCTTTTTGAAATATTTTAAGTCTAAGGAAGAACCACATTCATTGTTTCCCCATAAGTTATCGTTATATCAATCTGCTAACTATGTAAGGAATCAAACGGATTCCTTATGGGTAAAAATTTCCGTACTGAGTTCAGACAGTCCTCATCGGGACGTTATAGTCTCTATGATTCTTGTACATATAGACTCCTTTTCCAATTCTGTGGTGTTTCGTCAGAAGTTTGGCTCTGTGGTGTTTGTAGTAAATTGTAACACAATTGACACGTTTAAAAAGAAATACGATAAACATGTTGGGGTAAATGGAGAAGCTATCCATATACTTAGAATAAGATAGCCATACATTCTTTATGGGCATTGTATCATGTGTATATATTGTTTATAATTTTTGTGATTGTGTTTGGGTTGCTGTATTTTTGAAATATATAACATCTATATTTGTTATGGGAATCTTTTTCTCGGCCACCTCGTTCGGCATTTTGCCTGTTGTATCGTTGTATTTGTATAACATGATATCTCCAAAAATTATTTTTTGATACAGTAGTAGGTCTTGCTAATATAACTAATTAGAAGTGAGATAAATGTACAAATATGTGCATACAGCTAAACAACAGGCTTATGTATATTTTCATTTGCATTTGTGTGTATGCTTTATTTCGGATTTTTAAATAACAATGAAAATGCATGTTAATGCATGTGTAAAGTAAAAATTCCCTTCCTTCAGTTCATGGTCAGTTGAAAGAAACTTGTCGCCTGGAAGTCCAGTGATTAGGGAGCTAGCTTCTGACTGTGCAGGTCTGGATTTGAATCCCGGTTCGGGCATGGATGTCTACTACCACAATAACAAACTCCCTGGACAGATCGTGAAGATATCTTGGGAATACGTGGTGATCATACTAAAACAAAATGACCGCATTCACAGCTCGTTGGCCACAAGATTTCACAAAACAATCTATGGAACGTTCCCTACATCATAAAGGGTATCGTATTTCGTACTATACATTAAACAGTTTCATTCTAACATTTCAGCTTAAAGGGAAAAAATCTTGTATTAGAACAACTGAGAAAAAAATGTGCAATTCAACATAAAAAACGAAGTTGTCCCATTTGACCAAACGAGACATACGGTCATCACACTTACAAACGGGATTTTTTTTTTTTTTTTTGGAATTAGTTAGCAATCGGTTATTGTCAACAGATACGACGAGTCCCGATGTGATCACATTAAGCGGCGTGTAGTGTTCACCATTTCTTTATAATAATCTTCGACAAATTTTCAGATTCCAAATGAATACTTACGGCTTTTGAAAGTTCAGAACAGAGAAATTTAATTACCGACACCCTGTATATTCAAATGCATACATTTCTCTTATTTAAAATTTATTTTAAAACAGGATATTACGTTATAATTCAGAAGGAGAGAAATTCATTCTACTGCTTTCTCTTGACATAATTTCAAATCAACTGTCCCTTGGAAAAAATTAGGAAAAATATGTATAAGAATGTGTAAAAAAAATAAATAAAATTACAAAGTATGGAATCCTTCCGCTTTTCAGAATAAAGAAAAATAAAATCTAATGTCGCAATTTTTGGTCCAATATCTGAAAATTCAGTTATTATTTTGAAAACCCGGAGGGGGAAATGTATAGATGTATCCAGGAAAAGAACAGTAAAGTTTTTAAAGGAACTGGGAAATGTTTATTGGAAAATGAACAGGAATAATATCTTCTCTCCCGCAGGGCTAGACAAGGAAACAAATTCTTTCGATATCTAAAACGAGCAAAAATTGTTGCTTCCAAATACCTTGAGAAAATTCCAAGATTTCTTCTCTTTTCTGAATTTCTGGGAAACCGATAAAGAGAAAAGCAGAGAATACATATTAACGGAAAAAACCCCCGTTCGACTTCATAATCGGATATTTGTCCCAGAAAACTTTTAATGAAGTTAAGATAGATATCGTATACGACCATTTTTACGGATAAAATTATAAATATATGATATGATATTAAAAGATAACCTTCTCTATAAATAAACTGAAACGGGGAAGAGAAAAATAACAAATATTTTCGATACATTCTCTCGTGACCTAGGAGTAATGATATCCCATTGGAAAGAAACGGGCACACAAATAATCAAAATTTGTTTATCGTATAGAATAATTCAGATTCGAAATTTTTTTGAATATTTTAATTTCTTACTGGCATTCACCCAGTTTATTAGATAAAATGAGTTCAGTATAAATCTCTAAAGAGATTAGACGTAAATTCTGTTTCAAAATCTTCAATTTTCGATCTAATTTTTTGAATCACTAATTTTCAAAGAATGCCTTCATTTATTACAAATTATCAAGAGGGAAAAATCAGCCAAGGGGTCAGTAGACCATACTGGTTGACAAAATGCTAAATTCATAATGAGTATTATTCAATTCATAATGAGTATTATTCAATTCATAATGAGCATTATTCAATTCATAATGAGCATTATTCAATTCATAATGAGCATTATTCAATTCATAATGAGCATTATTCGATTCATAATGAGTATTATTCAATTCATAATGAGTATTATTCAATTCATAATGAGTATTATTCAATTCATAATGAGTATTATTAAATTACAATTGCATTCACAGTAATAACAGAAAAAAAATTATATAAAGTGATGATAAAATGTGAATGCAGTGGGTAATATAGAACAAAATCACAAATGGCTAAGACCCTTTCTCATATACATGCGTTCCTCGCTGTGCGCAACTAACTGGTTTTGCTAAATAGTTGCGTAAAGTAAGTTGAATTTTACGTGGAAAAGAGGGTGGATAGGGTTTGTCTTCAGAAGGAATAAAAAAATTGAATCCAATAGCAAAGATACTTTTTTCAACGAATTAATTATTAAAACTTATCAATAAATCTCGTGAATTTAGGCAATATGAATGAATTAATGTACTAATATTTTTCTGTCTCCACTACTTTTATTGATTCTAGCGACTGTGGAAGTTTTCGTTCGTGAAGATGCTGGTATGGTAGGCTGGTAACTCTTTTTAACGAAACAGTCGAGATTCAGCTGACAAGTAGCATCTTTCGTCTCTTATAAAAACTTTATTAGCAATGTCACATATTTCTCGCAAATATTAAAATTCTAGTTTCAATGCAAGCGCTTTTACGACTAAATTTCTCGTGGCATTGCGAATGTGTTGAAAAATGTTTTCCATCAGTGAGATCTGGTGAGTTATGTCTGAGAATTTTTCTCATATTTGTGTCAGCTACATCATCAAATTCAACGTATTTTGTCGTCAGAAAATTCCACTATGTTATATATATTCAATTTGCAAGCACATTTTCAGGATTAAAGCTAGACTTCAAGCCAAATTTTGCAGGTGGAAATTCCTAAAATCGACGTTTAGAAATCGCGTAAAACGAGGGATACGTGTATAACTCTTTCTAAAATTATTGGCAACAGTAGGAAATGAAATATATGAAGTATTCAAATTGTACGATTTTCAATTTGGTAAAAATATTAAAAATGAGTATAATATTGCAATACACACACGCAAAAATAAAATGGATTCATTATTTGACTGAGAAAGAGTGTATAAATCAATTTAAAAGAAATTCGATGTCATTGATTGAAAATGGATATTTCTTTATGTGTTATTTGAAAGGTGATAATTTAGTTATGTTGATAATATCAGATCGTAAATTTTGGAAAAATTTTGGGATAAGGTAAAATAAGTGGTTCTTCAAAAGTGGTCTGTGAATCAGTGGTAGTGAATAC
This sequence comes from Pholcus phalangioides, assembly GCF_987345545.1. NCBI lineage: Eukaryota > Metazoa > Arthropoda > Arachnida > Araneae > Pholcidae > Pholcus > Pholcus phalangioides. Next base: position 3,490,770 of record NW_028301606.1, read on the forward strand.
GCACTACATAATCTGGTTGAGAATCAAGAATTGCTTGAAGGTAAAGGGAATTAGCGTTTAAAAATAATGAAGGTGGATTTGTATAAATAAATTTGATGCAAGAAAGAATTCTAAGACCATGGAAAAATTATTTTGAAGGGACCAAGTCATTTGTTATGAGTCTTATTGCTCCTTTTTGGAGTTTATTATTCCAATCAATTCTTATTGCTTTTTTCAATGGGTATAATTCATTACAATGCGATGAACTACTGAGAATGGGAAGAAAAACAGTTAGTAATAATTAATTTGAAAAATTATTGAAGTATTTATAAAAAAATTAAAATTATGGTAAAAATAGTGAAAAATAATAACAAATTTTTATAAATTTTTTTAAAATTAATTGAAAAATATTTAAATATTTGTGAGTACAGCAAACGATCTAACATATCTTAAAATGTTTTTTCTTAATAAATAGCTCATTGTTTCAGGAATTTTATTCGTAAATTTAAAAATTTCTTGAAAAATATCAGTGCATATATTAAAAAATATTTGAAAACTATTGAATGAATTCAAAATTTTCCGAAAAATATCAGGTCTTGAATAATGATGAATTTGACTAAAGATGAATGAAGTGATTATCATTTTTTTATAAATAAAATTTGTTTCACTTAATATGAAAAATAATGCTGTGTAAAAAACCCCCCATCTGTTATCAAATAACTTTATTTCGAAATTCCCAACATTAATCAGTACAGCTATTGATGCTTGAGGAAGGTAATCCTAAAATTATGCACAAAACTTTTTTAAAGTGAAGCATCGCGCTTTTTTTGCTAATGATAAACCAATTCAACATTTGATTCAGCTTCAAAGAACGTCTACGTATTTATGTGTAATTGATGGTATAAATTCTTAGTTCTAACATCATGAGATAAAAGGATGATCCGCGAGTTGGTTTAAGAAAAAACGTAAAATCCTTTTTGATAATTATATATAAATACTTTAAAACCCACTTCATATTCATTAAGTTTAATGTCAACATAAAAAAAGTCGTTCAATGAAAATTCAATCCATTCCGTGGATGCCATTAAAAATTAATGAAGATACCACATCAAATGATAGTGTTCGATCCCATCATTAATTAATTTTATTTTTGCGTTTCTCTAACGTCCATTAAAGATGAAAGTTTTTTTATGTTTCAATGAAAATAAACTTTGATATTTTCTAATTTATGCTACAGAATGTATCCGTATGAATATCATGGGTCGGGATGCCAGTTCGATATCTTCGACTGTGCATTACTGAATGCACAGTTAATTAGTCAACACACACAGCATTAGTCAACACAATGACTAATCATTTTTCCGTGTGGCTCCGTGCGTTAACGTATAAATACCCCATTCTGTCCACTACATTGACATTGATGGACCGCTAACACCCCACTTCACATCTCCAAAGAAGGAGATTTCGAAACCACCTTCTTCAACGCCATTTCCAGGAAAATCGTCAAAACAACAAGTCTCCCCATTATTGAGGTACGTCCGGTGATTATTTGACTACATTTTTTGACTTTTTATTTATTTTTGACATTTTTCACAATCTTCGCAAAATATTCACTGTAATTATTTTATTCCTGTAACTTTGTATATATTTTTTTTTCCTTTCTCATGCTTCTTTGAGCTTATAATCTGAAGCTCTGTATATATGTTTTGGAATATTGAATTTTTAACATTTTTCATTGTATTTTTTTCGTACAACACTTTTTTGAGAATGGGGAACAAGATTTGGCATTTTTAATGCAATTAGACATAGCCACCCTTCAGAAACGACTACACTTTTCGAACCATGCATGGGGTTCCCCCTGATGAAGACCCACTGCATAGGTTCTATTTCACTTTCACTCTCATAAAATTCAATTTTTCCCTTTTCTTAAAATAATTAATTATATATTATTAAATGAATAATTTTGAATCGCCAATATGCAAATCATGAAAAATCATTAAGAATCGCCTATATACAGGGCGTATGTCATTTCACTGACGATCAGTTGATCCTGGAGGCATACTTCCAATTAGAAAAATGTTTCCAAATAACAAGTAGTACTCAGATAGGACATCCATGTCGCAAGGGGGTTGTATGATTATTAAAATAAAAATGTTGCATTTTTATACATTCCCCATGGGCAAAAGAAAGTTGATAGAACAAAATAGAGTGAAAAAGTGAAAGAAAGTGGAAGATACCCAATTAGAAAGTTGTCCTGTATCTTCTGATGCCAACTGAAAAAAGTCCACGTTTCTACGTGCAATATTTACTCAGCTATTCGAATTCGAAAAACGGAGGGAATTTGTAAAAAACAGCATTAAATGCGGGTGAAACGGTTTACTTATATTTAAAAAAGCTCTTTTTCCCCCAGTTTTCGAATTCGAGTATTTCAGTGAATATTGCATATAGAAACGTGGAATTTTTTTGGTTGGTATCAGAAGATGCAGAACAACATCTGAGTACTACACGTTATTTGGATACTTTTTCTAACTGGAAGTATTCCTCTATGATCAATGGTTCACCAGCAAAAGGTCATACGCGCTGTTTGCTATGCACTCTGCATAGACCATAAGTTATTAAGAATCATCAATAAATACATAAATAAAAAGAAAAAATATGTGAATAAATTATCATCAATCAATAAGAATTGTCAATAAAAGAAAAAAAATATTATATTGTGGCAATGTCAGTTGTGCGCGAATTTCAACTCGCCACAGATGTCACCAGACCGAGATTGAGTAGCAGAACATTCACTGTTTATGGTGAAATTTTGCAATGAATTCTTCAGCTTCATGTCATTGATCGAACCTATGAGGGACGGTGCATGGCATCATTTGTCAAAAATCACCATTGTTATTCCAAAGCTTTCCCAATCTTAAGTAAAACAGTCACTTATACTTAGCTGAGCTATCTGATTAGAATCTCTGATCGATGCGGCATGCGGCCAAATTCCCATCGACACTTATTTTGGCTCTTCATTTCTTCGCGATTGTGATCGCGTCAATTGTGGCGAAGCTTGTTCTGTCACGAAGATACCCAGTCTCTTTTGTGTATGTACATACTCAGGATTCTATTATTTGCCCCATCGACTTGCGACATCCTGATCTGCTTGTTATGGAATAAGTGTAGGTTGTTTTCAAGGAACCACAGAAGTTTCTTCAACTTGACATCGTTCACTGGTCTTCCAAAGAAAAATGTGTTCGTCCGCCATTGTTCTTAAATGATACATGACTGTATTTTGAGGTCACTAAGTGAAATAATGTCATGGCGAATCTTACCAATCACAAAGACAACGGTCATTCTTAGACTTGCCAACCTATATAAGTACCTAGGATAACCCATATCGAATTTTCTATTCCATGACTCTACTACTACTCCACCTTCAAGTATGTATGTGGATCCGGCTCCGTCCAAAGTTTTAGAGCCATCAGTATCTATCACATGTGTACCCTAGGCCGCTGACCCACTTGCCACCAATCGTACTTGATCAGCTGCAATTTCATTAAAAATTCATAATTTTCTGATTTATCACTAGTAATTTAGAAAAGTTACGATTGCTGTTCCTAATTAAAAACATGTCTCACACTAGCCACATACTTACACTCATCATGTGCGGAAAATTCGTAGCCAAAAGTTCACCACCACGCAATTCATGGAAAGGATAATTCACTACTGAGGAAATTCACCGACAGACATTTCATCAACAAAGGAACATAACGAATGGGTGAATAAGCGGGAAAGTGAGCAAGTGAGTGATCAATCAAGTGAATCCGAGATTTGGATGGTGAGCAAATGAATGAGTGAATAAGTGAGTTAGTGAGACTAGCGACTGAGGAAATGAGTGGATGAATAAGTTAGCGGGTTAGCCTGTGAGTAAGTGAAGGAGTTATAGTGACCAAGCAAGTGAGTCTCTTACAAGTGAGTGACTAGGTGAGCGAATGAACGAGTAAGTGAGTCACTCATGTAGCTATACACTTGGTTTCTCATACGGTTACTCCCCCACTCACTAGTTATTCGCTAGCTCATTCACCAACTCATTCGGTCACTCACGCGCTTACGCACTAACTCATTTAATCAATTAAAGCTCAATCGTTCTGGCGTTCATTCACTCACTGGTGACGATCTATTGTGTAGGTGAATTTTCCATAAATCTGCACTCATACTTACCATAGCGTAACCGCCTCCCGTATCACTAATGAAACACCAACAGCTATGCGTATATAAAAACTGTTGTTTTCAGATCAAAATTACCCAAAATAACATTTCAGAATGAGTAAAATATTTTTTGAAAATCGAATGCACATACGAAATACAATGCATAATAAAATATTAAATCTCTACGTAATTTTAATTACTTTAATTTAATTAATTAAAATTTATGATCCGGGACAAAATATAAACATTTAACATTTTTTTCTTCAATTTTTTGATTCATTATAAATGTTATGTGAAATTTCTTAAAAATATAATTTTAATAAGCTTGTAAATTTCAAAGTGATATCAATTTCTATCAAAATATTTTTTCTCATTGAAATGGGTATAGATGGCTGGCTCTTAATTTGCATGATCATAGGAAGAGAAAAAAATAAGGACGATGAAATGAATACATATCTAAACTACTTTTCTTAGAAAAATTTTTGTTTTCTTGAATTTTATCCAATCTCCGGTTTCACATTTTTTTTTCAAAGAAGGAAAACAAAATGGAAAATTTGGAAAACTGAAACGTTATACTTCAGATAAAATTTCTGGCGAATAAAAACATAAAATAAACCAAAAAAATAAAAATATTTCCGAGATCTTCTTTTCCGTTGACTGATGACTTTTCAAGTGACGCATTTATGCAAATATTTTTTCTTCTCAAGATGAATTTTTCTTCCCTGTCTTTTTATTTGAAAATCTTGAGAAGAATTCACGTTTCCACCAAATCCCAGGCTTCCCTGAATCATCGAGAGGATCAGAACATTGAAGGATTTTTGAAAAGTTCTACAAAAGGGTTATTGGAAATTCAAATACCTACGTTATCCTGAACTGAAATGGTTATATTGTATAAAAGTTAACTTGAGAGTATTAAAAAAACTAGGTGGATTTTTTTTAAATATATAAATTTGGATAAATAGACAAGAATTGCAATTTTTTAATGCAGTCGCCGAAAGATTTTCCTGAATGAAGAGAAGTTAATTTTTTGAGCACCGTAAACTGTGGGATTACTTGGTCTCGTAAAGTGAATATTTTTGTACATTTATTACCAAAATATTGCCATTAATTATGCTGATAACATATTTTTTACTACTTTCGTGATATTTTTATAATATTCTGGTTTTTTTAAACCAAAATTTTAAATTTATGCATATACCTATAATACAGTATTCAAATTTGAGTTCAAGTAACCCCCGAGTTTGGGGTAATTAAGCCAAGCTACATTTTCCATGAAATAAATAATGTATATAAGTAATAGGGTAAAGTGGGACCTATAGGATCTGTAAGTAAAACCCTGAGAGACATTTTAGTTGTAAGAATGTTTACGTAATTCGATATTATTTTTTTGAAAATGTGAAATAAATTCTGTGATTGAATATTTAATGAAATATTATATAGCACCTCCTTCATATTTTTCTAATTAGTCCTAGTAAGAACAATAATGCATGAAAAAGGTACTTTACATTAGAACGAAAACAATATTTTCCTATTAGTTTTGGTAGATTAATCTTTTTTTTTATAAAATATCGCACTTCACCTTCAATATTAAAAACGATTGGATGCCCAGGTCTTTTTAATGAATCATTCTTCGATCTCCTTTTTATAATAGACCTACTTATTTTAAAGTAGTTTGGTGCATCTTTTTCTGAGATGTTTCTCCTAAACTATAACATTTAAGCATTATTTTAATTTTTCAGCTGTTTTACCTATTTTTGATCGCTCTTGCTATTCGTGCCCAAATCGCACAATATTTTTATATTATTGGCTATTTAAATAACATATTTTCGAAGCGTCAAAAAACTGGAAATCAATCTAACACTTTTTTTTTGTAATTAATGTAAATTTCCAATTAATTATTTTCTAATTATTTTAAATTAATTATCTTAAATTCATCAAAATAATTAATAAATACAATTTTTAGAAACATCATGTACCATGTGACAAAAAAATTTAGGAAAAAATTATGTTTTTCTATTTAAAAAAATATATTTCTGTTCACATGGCCAAAGGGGGGAAAGGAAAAACATGGGGAAAGAAATTTTCAGATCGAAAATCGGAATAAAATTTCTGAAAATTTCATTTTTAAAAAATCATACAAAAATCGAATTTCATCGCAAATTTTTTTTTATTGTGTGACACTCATTAGACCTTTTAGTTTCCAAAAATGTTCATTTCATACAAAAATTTGAATGAAAAGTATTTGAAATTTTTTTCTAAACAAAGCATTGCGCAAATGTGACGTCAGTTTACTACGTCACACTACTACACACGTCACATTACTACTTTCTGCTCCCAGGAGACTCATTTGTCACTCAGTCAAATCACTCACGTAATTTGACGCGTTTTTGGTTTCAGCCCTGCCAAAATCTAAGTAACTAAAATGCACATGAACCTGGGCTAAACCATTTAATCAAAGAAAATTGACAAAAAATAATGATATCAATTATTTTTACGGTGAAATTTGAAAATTTATAATTAAACATGTAGCTATAGGGGATACTCGGACCTACCTTATGTTTAAGTAACCCCCAATTTATGGTGACACTATCGTGGCAAAAAATTATATTCTTTTATTGTACAAAGGGAAATTATTATTGGGGAGGGGGGAATTATAAAAGTAGAGTGAACGTTAAGACAGGTTTTACTGTTTTTGAAAAAGATAATGGTAATCACCACAAATTCATCATGTGAAATCTCTGAAAGCCATTACTTCGAAGATTCAGAATTATGAAAGTTTGCCTAACTCTCAGCAGTTTTTTCTAGAGTGGCATATGAACTTGATTACGAATCAGAAACTTTTACGAGTTGATTGTGATTTTATTTTCAAAATATCTATGCACCTTTTAATTTTAAATTGCAACAGCTTGACCAAAAAATATTTTATACTTTTCTGTACTAGTTTTTATACTATGCAAGTCTGACAAGGGAGTGTTCTAATCTAATCTGATGCTCTTTTTTTTAGGCTTTCTTTTGGATCAGCAATATTGAGCAAGAACAAAATTTGCCTTCTCTTATTTAATGACCAAATTTATCAATAATAAATATTTGTTTCTCTGGATTGCACGTTTATGTGAATTTACGTGTATAAATTATAGTAATTAAATTACTTTCACATACCTTCTCATAAAAACTGTTTTTAAGAAACTATATTTAAAAGAAAAGGTGATCGGTAGAAATTTATCGTGATGAAATGACTGAAATGTATCACATTGAAGAAATCAAAATTATGAAAGTTCATCCAAGTTTAGCAAATTTTTCTAGTATTGGATGCAAATTTTACTTCAAATCAGAAATCTTCACAACTTTTTATAATTTTCTAGGTCTAAATTCGGCATTCAGTTTTGAACTACACAGCGTGACTGAAAAACAATAGTTGGTTTAGAGAGTTTTGCAACAGTTTTGCTTTTTGATATAGCAGAGAGGATCAGATATATATATAGAAACTCGCAATCTCTCTCTCCCTCTCTCAGCTTGGCTTTTTTTAATTTAAAGAATGCTCCCATCTTAAAATTACAAAAATTTCATAATTATAAAAACCATTGCTGAGGCAACAGTTTAGAGAAATAAAATATTTTTAATTATAATTATGGAAATATTCCACTCATATTTTTTAGTCGCTTTCCTCCCTACATCTTTTCCCGCGGCACTTGAGTGCGATCACTTCCCGAAACATCAATAATATTATCTACTAAATTTATGAGTAATAAATTGAGAAAAATATCAAGTTTATCAATGCCGTTTAAATTTGTATTATTAGCATGGGGTGGGTAGAAGTGTCAAATCCGCCCCACACACCATCCGAATAGCTTTATTTATATGAATATTTCTGTGGTGTTTGGTCAGAACATGATATCTCCAAAAAATGATTTTGATCTATAAGTGAGTTTTCCTAATTATAACTAGTTAGAAGTGAGATAAATGCACAAATACGTCAGTATGTCTGAACAACGCATGCTGATGTAAGATATTTTTATTTGTGTGTATGTGTGTGTGCTTAATTTTTTATATTTAAATAATCAATAAAATGCTTGTCTCAAAAATGTGATTTTGGAGTTATTATGTTCTGACCAAACACCACTGATTTGTTGATTCCATTTTTTTACACAAGAAACGTAATAATTGACACACAAAAATTCAGCATAAAAGACATTCTGTGCTCTTCCAGTATAGAAATATTGACGGTACACAGAAAATAAACAAACAAAAAATTTTGCAAATTTATCCACAGAAACAAACATACATGATTTTTTTTTTTAATTCAGACTACTCAAACACTTTTTCCCATACACGATGAATAACAAATTAATTTAAAACTTAGAATATAAAAATCATTTTAGGTTTGGTTAAGCGCATGCGCACTAAAAAGTGTTTGACGGGAAATTTATGAAAATTATTCGGTACTTGGCTGCTTCCATTTGATCGTCCACACCATTTCCAAGTACGTCGTGAACTTAACATCAACAATTCTGGTTACATTTTTGACCTCACTACCGCTTTTTAGCAGCGAAAGCAAGCCCTTCGACGGATATCTTGAAACCACACACAAGCGAACAGATCATGCGGAAACAAAATATCTCGATTCCTTCGCTATATTACCGTTTGTCGCGGAGTTCCCGCCCTGCTGCGGTGCGTGTCATTATGCACAGGCGCATTGGAATCCGTGTGTTAGATTTCGCTGCTATTCGGATCTCTCCTCCCCTCGTTGCTTTGCTGTTCGCCTTACTATGTTTTCAGCCTAAGTGAGATAATACTCCACTCTAGTGTTTATTGATAATCTAGATGATTCGTTCATAAAATCAAGACAAACAGAATTCAAGTTCTTAGTTTAACCCTTAATTAGCTTTTAATTTCGTTAAATATTATAATTCCAGGAACCAAATATTGAACAGTTTGAATGTCTAAAAAAAAATCAACATATCACTACTTCGCACACATAATGACACGCCATATATTTATCGTTCCTGTCTTTTAGCTGCCATTTTGAGCTTTATTCTTTCTGCTACAAAAACTATTTGCGGCATCAACTATTTTAGAATCTGATTTAAAGAAACTGAATAATTAATGAAGTTTTAACTATTAACAAAGCAATATTACTTACACGAGAAGTCACTAAAATTATTTCGTAATAATGTTATTGCCACAATATTGTTATTGTACATCTTTACTGAGAACACGTACTATGAACATTTATTCAAGAACGCTAAATATTTAATAACTATTCTGTGTTGTGGTGAATGATTAACTTCTGCTTACAGCACGTTCACTTTCACATGGAAACATTGATGGCGATATTGTATATCCGTCATTTTTTACATTAATTATGTACATGAATAAACCGCAATCATAAAAATTGTTGTCATTTCCATTTCATAATTTATTTACCCTACAAATTGGGACTGAAAATTCGTTGCTAATTAGATGAATTATTGAAAACTTGCATATGCATAAGTAAACAAATATTTCACATGAAAATGCGGGGAAAATATTCATTGTACACCAAATGCATGAAATTAGAAGCTGCCATGATCCTATTTGTATGAGTTAAAAATATGAAAATAATTAATACATAAGAGAAGAGACACAAAATTAACTCGATAAAATCACAACGCAACATGGTACTGAATAATAAAATTACCGTTTTGATGATAGAGATACTTCTGAATTAGGAATACTTTCCTAACGAGTGTAACCACCCATTGCGTGGCTGCCACATAATGAGATATTGATTCAAATCAGCTTGTGGAAATGTTACGGTTAAGTGCTTGTTAACGCACTCAGTGCATTGACGAGATATTTCCAGTTCTTAAGAACCTCTTATTTTAGCATTGACAAGTCCAGATATTAAGGAAAGTTGATTTCTTAATGGAGCACTTTTCCTCTATATCCTTTTAATTTGTACAAGGTGAAAATCAGAAATAAAGCCTATCTCATCAATAAAGATATGACATTTCACAGGGAGTTTATGGATTTCTAGTATACGCCGCGGAAAGGGTAAAATATCAGCTGCATCTGTCTATAACTCAGGCAGGATCACTGGTATTGGATCACGTGTGTGCGTGTTCATTTTTCAGTCAACCTCTATAAAAGAAACGTACGAGCTTCTGGTCCCGAGTCTTTAACTGGGGGTTCCGTGGCACCTTTTTTTAGTATTCTGCATGATCAAACGACACGGAACCTTTAAAAATGGCGGAACCCGGAGAACTTTCAAGTACACTTCCTTGTTACTGATATTGGAAAAGCTGTTCTTTAACATTAACGGGATAGTGTTGTTTAAAGAAATCCAGACCAGATGGATGACAACCCTAGAGGGTGTGCAAGCGTGTGCGGGAGCAAGCGAATGACCTGGTGAGCGAGGGATGAAAACAGCGACCTAGCATGTGAACGACCAAAAGAGTGACTTAAACACAGAGGCATATTCTCGATTTAAAAAGGAGGCTAAGAGAGCTATAGTCCAGGGCAAGCTAATTTGGTGCAATTCGTAGTCAAGGAAAGTAGACTAGAATGGGTGAAGAACGCAAAATTTATATAGCCCACATGAAAAATAAATAAATCCACTTCAAAGGGGGCGCAACAATTATCGTGGGGTGCCCATATGCACTCAAGGATACCCTCATGGCGGGCTCATAAGGACGGTCCTGGGGATGGCTTTTATTAAAGAATCAGAGAATATTTTATTTGGGGTGAGATATAGATGACTTTTTTCTCAGCCCGAGATAGCAAGGAAACAGTTATTTTCCGAATATTTTTGGTGAGGTGAACTCGGAAAGAAAAGTCACCACGTCTCCACCGGGACTCGAACCCAGGCCCTCTTGCATACCGGGCAAGCATGCTACTATCTACACCACTGGAGACATGACCCTGCCTTCCTTATTTCACGCACTGTGGCGTGAGGTGTTGAAGTAGAGGCATTAGTGGCCTCTCTTAAATTTAGGAAATGAGCCACGGGTGGGACGGTTTAGTGAGATATAGATGGCTTTTTTTCTCAGCCCAAGATATCAAGGAAATAAGGAAGGCAGGGTCATGTCTCCAGTGGTGTAGATGGTAGCATGCTTGCCTGGTATGCAAAAGGGCCTGGGTTCAAGACCCGGCGGAGACGTGGTGACTTTTCTTTCCGAGTTCACCTCAGCAAAAATATCCGGAAAATAAATGCTTCCTTAATATTTTCTTTCTTCCATTCGGAAATAAACAAAATGGGCGAAACAACAATTGATGACAACTAATAAATGCTATCCGTTGAAAAGCACCGTTATAAAACTGTAATACATATGGAATGTGATTCTGTTTTAGTTGGAAAATAACTGTTGTTCAGTGTTGGTGTAGGGGCGCCATCTGTTGTAAACATATGGAAGGAGGAACGATGCAAGTGCTTGAGTCCTCATGTCCAAGTCCAGGAATGTCTGGTAATCATTTCGCTGAACAATTTCGCTCGCATCGCATACTGCGTACTTAACTTATAAATAATATGTCCGTTACTCTCTCTCTCTCTCTCTCTATTCCGCGTATTACAAGAAGTATTACAAGAATTCACACTATTCCGTGTGAATTCAATAGTCTTACCACGTTTTTCAAATAAGAATACGCATTATTTGGCTAAACCATCTGAGAATTATTTAGAATACAGCCGTGTTTGACATATATTACGTTGCATGGTCACTCGAGACACGAAAATAACTAATCGCCTATAACGTGATGCGTGTCAATCGCATTGACACGAAGTGCCAGTCATCCGCGGCAAAGAGCAGTCGTATTATACCAAACACAACGTTTTCGTACAACAAAGAAAAACACGAGTAAACAACGGGCGTCCTTCTATCCATGTTATGTGTTGTTCGTTTACCATAATTTATGTGGCTCACATCACTTATAGAAGGTATAAAAACGTCAATGACGTCTATCCCAGAGTATATACCTCTGGGGAAAATAAAGCACGCAACTACAAAAGATGAGATTTTCGTGGAAATTTAAGTAAATGTTTGTATTGCTTTTCCTGGAAATCCCTTTTTTTATACATGTATATGCGTAAAAAGTAAATCTCTAAAATAAATTTTTTAAACAAATCTGATTTAAGATTTAAAAAATATTGAAGCAGTTAATTAAATTCTTTTGAAGAAAAAATCGATATCTCATTTCACAGCAAAGTTTACACAATGAACATCTGGGAAGACAATTTAATTCCACGTAGATATATTTTATAGGATTTAAATAAATTTGTATGAGATGTCAGAAGCTTATTTAGTGAATCGTTTTTCATACAATAGCATATAGTTAACAATTTTCGTAGATTTCCAGGATTGCTTCAGTACTGTGAGACTTCGTAGAGAGCGTCGTAAAACATTTTAATTTAACGACGTATTCATTTCAAGTATGTATTATTATATTCAATTTATTTTATTCATTTACTTTACTTTACACGCCTAGATTATAATACATATTTATGCAAAAATAAATTTGTTCATGCCTTTTAAATATTCATCGTATAATTATATTGACTATCTTTAATTTGAACAGATTCTATAAAGTCCCGTAGGATCCGTTTCTTTCTTAGAACCAGTGAAATATGATAATGAAATTATCTATTGTCTTTTTTGGTTTATACGATGAATGATTATGCTAAATGTAGTCATCGTGGGCATTAAAAAATATTCACGTTTCATGCGGTTAAAGGCTGGTATGCAAAATCCTGGTAGAAAAACATCCAGAATTCTACCCAAGAATTATCAAGGGAACACATGTCCTATTTCTAACTGAACACGGCCCGTTTCCAAAGTACTTCTATGATTTAAGATCTCAAATTATCGACAATGTGAATGTAGAATGATTGGAGATTAGAGAAGTACGCACAAACATTGCTTGAAGTATAAAAGTTTCACTTTAGGAGTTTTTCTACCGCATACCAAACAAAAGCAATGTATTGGAACTCCTGCTGTACTGTATGAAATATCGAGAGTACTACTAAATTAACCTAACTAAAAATCGAAAGTACACGAAAGTACTACTAAATTAACCTAACTAAAAATCGAAAGTACATATCATCCTGTCCTAAAAAAAACCCATCCACTGAGGTGAATGTATATATTTTTTTCGATTGTACCAAGGATCCCCAAATAAGGAACACATTTTTTTGTTACTTCACCAGCACATACCTGTTGTTTCTCTACGCACAAAATTTAGATATCTGTGTGTGGAAGGACAAAATAGCAGTCTAGTTTATACAATATAGAAAATTTTTTCCTGCTCAGCAAAAACTCTATGAAGAAGTGTATTCTCTCATGCTCACATTCTCTCTCGAAAGGTCCATGATTTATAAATTTATTCAGAATGAAAAAAATGGTGCCATTCTTAGTTACTTTTGTTCATAATGGGTAAAAATAAAAGCTATGAACGAAGATATGCTTTCTAGAAGATATTGAAAATAATTATACAGTATCCCTCATTATATGTAAATACCTCATACATACGTAAGAGGCATTAAACTTGCACCTCTACGGCACCTATCAAATTATTCTGTTATAATTTTTCTATTGAAATTGGTTACCGGTTTTCAAGTAATGTGAAGCGTAAAAAAAACCCAATATAGTATGATATTAGAGAGAGATAGATGGCTTTTTCCCAGTCCGAGTTATCAAGGAAACAGTTATTTTCCGGATATTATGCTGAGGTGAACTCGGAAAAAAAAGTCATTACGTCTCCTCCGTGGTGCAGATGGTAGCATGCTTGTCCGGTATGCAAGAGGGCCCGGGTTCCAGTCATAGACTTAAGATATAAATAGACCGCGCACGCTATTCATAAAACTTGTCGAACGTGAAGAAAAGATGAGCAGTATTGTCGGGGAAAGAACAGGTTCTGCGCTATTACATTTGGCGCGTTTTCGCAGAAGCTAGGATGTTGCTGTAACGAAATTTGACTCAATTCTATCAAGTTCGTAGAAAATCGTATATGTTGTAAAGCCTAATTCATTTATATTTTTAAATATTCTCTTCATTCACTTTGTCGCTTTTAATTTCGAAAATTTATTTATACTAGGGGTAATTAAAACAAAAATATATCTTTCCAGAACATTACAATTACTCTATATACTCATAATTAATGTATAATTAATTATAATGCATCATATTATGTTATGTAATGTAACACATTCACACCCATACCATATTCAGTCATGAAATAATATTCAAACAATAAGAAAAAGTTTCATTTCTAACATTCCTGAAAAACCTTTTATAACCTCATCACACAAAACTGTAAACACTTACATAATATTTCAGGATTAAAATATATTTTACTCAAGCAAATTACAGAATCTCATCATCAATTTCTCTAAATTATAAGAATTAAAATTCCATGTAGAGTATATATGTAATAATTTAAAGTGTGTGTGTGTGTGTGTGTGTGTGTATGTGTATATATATATATATATATATATATATATATATATATATATATATATATATATATATATATATATATATATATATATATATATATATAATATTTTAGGATATAATATTTATATAATATAATATATATATGTGACATATGTAATCTCTTCGCTCCAAAAGTATGCATATGTTAATCTTAATTTAAGGTATTAAATCGTTTTTAGAATGGTTCTTTTTCAAGATAACATCTGAGGTACACAATATATGACTTCAGGTCTTAGTACAGATATTGACTCAAAAAATCAATTGAATAATTAATTTTCTTGTTTGAAGAGGCAATTTCACATACAACAAACATAAATTAATGAATAAAAAAATTTCTTTTCTGTAATAGTTTTATCTCAGGTGTGAAGAGGGGTAAAAATACTATTATTTTTAGAGGTTGTTATGCACTTTTATGCAAAACTGCAATTGTCTAGAGGGGGGGGGGGAGTTTTCCTCACATTCTATTTAAATAGAATATTTTTCATAAATTTCTCCTTCTGAAAAGCATATCTTCTTCCAAGTTGAGCAAAACTCGAATGAACTCACTAGCTCGCCAAATCTCGCCAAATCTTGCGGAGACGTATATTTCAGTTAAAACTTCATAAAACTCACAATTTCAATCATTTATTGCCAAAAATTCTATTAAAACATTTAATAATGATTCATGACATTTGAATTTTACCAAAACTTGGAACTTTAATTGAATTAAATCCAAAATGGAGTCGTTAAAAACTGAGATTACGTCAGAAATCCATTGAATCATCAATTTAATATTCCAATTTTTAATTTATAAGAAGAGGAATAAGCAAAAAAGTATTCCCTTATGAAAGGATACTGGTCCCCCTTTCCTAAACCGCTCAGAACATCCGAAAGCTGCGCAAGTGTTGGCCATTCTAATCAAAAATAAGACAGCGCGTGTAGATCGTCATACGAGTAGCCATAAGGAAAGCATTGCCAGCGAGATTCCCTGACCAGCCTTTCGACCGGAGTCACGTGACTCCGGATCTTTGCTTCACATTGTAACCCCTCGCGCGCACTCTATAGTATTATTACTCTGTGGTTCCAGTCCTGGCGGAGACGTGATGACTTTTCTTTCCGAATTCACCTCGGCATAATATCCGGAAATAACTGTTTCCTTGATAGTATGATATTATTTCATATTTTTTTAACAATAATATAAATTGACTTATCAAGTTGGTTGTGAAACTTCAACATTTGTTATTTGTTTGCTGTAAAATAACACAAGTAAAACCCGCTTAAAATTATCAGTTCTCCTTGGCTACTTATAATTTTAGTCACATAATTTTCAGTGTGAATCCCCTTCCACAACCACAATTACAAAAAAACCAATTACGATGTCTCCGATGTGCTGACATTCTGATGATTCAGCCCTGTTGAAATAGCCTCGACAAAGTTTGACTAAATAGTTGTGAATGGTTTCATTTTTCACACAGATCTTTCATTATGTCAAGATTTCTGTTACGCTAGTGTGTCCCGGTAATTTTCGCAGAAGAATTTTATTTTGTGGTAATTGTCTGATGATAGAAGGATCTGCTATGGAAAAGCATGATGCTGCGTAGCACATTACTGGCCTAATGACTGACTTGTACATAAAAGCTTTATTTTTGAGGCTGACTGCAGAGCTGGAGTAAAAGAATCTATTTAGACTACTACTACTTCTAAACCAGACATGCACCTCGTCCATAATCCTCAGCGGAATTTCTAACGAATTGGTACATGTTGGAATATGTGTACGTATAGTGAACCTTGAGATTTTTAATCTAAAATGATATCAAGATATTTTGTATGAGACTTGGGTTGTAGTGTGGTGTGCCCCAACACCATACTACTTCAGTATGAATTCTACAACACGGAGTTGCGTTTCACAAGAATGTCCGCTTCGTAAAGGAATGTTGCCTTTCGTAGCTGTCACGTAATGTTGTTCATCTGGGATAAATCAATGATATCCTATCATTGCCTAAGATAATCTCATCTGAAGACTCGTTCGAAAATCTTGGACAATTCCGGGAGTAAGCCGATCTGGCAAAAACCATTTGGAAATAGACTTATTCCCCTAGTTTTTACGATGACTTTAATAAGAATGTCCGCATTATCATGTGTGTTTAGATGGAAAGGAAAATGAAGACTGGCTATTTTTGATGCGGGTTTTGTTTTTGTTATTTTACTGAAAACAAAGAACAACTGTTAAAATAATTTTGAGTCAAATTGAGTAATCTAACTTATATATCATTGCTCGTAAAATATTTTTTAATAATGTCATAACATTTCCTTTTTTAATGTGACGACCAGGCTCTGTCACTGACGCAATTTCAACTCATTGTTCTTGGATGGGGGCATGGTTGTGCCGGAGACAATTATGAAACCCAAGGGTGGAAGAAATAATAATTGGGGTCTAAAGATCCCTTAATCATGTATGTGCATTCAAATTGACAATATATATTCACTTGAGAATATGCATTCAAATACGAGATTTAAATTACGTGTCTATACTCAAATATAATACAAAACGTAGAAAAGCGCGTGCACCATATAAATAATGTATCAGTACAAACATATGACCTATACATGTACAGAAGTGTGAAACTGAACAATAAAGGAAAAAGCAGTCTTACAATGCTCCAATCTCGTGACTCCCAACCATATATTTAACCGGCAACGGCACAGAGAGACATGGCCCACCTCTCTTAGTAGGACTCCTGGGCCGATATTTTTACTGAGCTTCCAGGCCAGACTCTTCACAGGGTCCCTCTGTTGAATTTATAGAGTGAAAAAAAAAAAGAATGAGCACAGCTCCGGCCCCAGGCTGGAGCACTGCTGCCAGCCCCCGCCCTCTTGTGAAGGAGATGTGAGGGCATCAGTTTGAATAGGGTCTTCAGGATTAGATCTGTCACAATAATTAATGATAATAAATAGAGCCCGGGTTATATACACTAAAAGTTGGGGGGGGGGGTGGAATAGAGCACTTAAAAAACTGAAATACGCACTAAAAAGCTGAAATATGCACTAAAAAGCTAAAATATGCAATAAAGAGCTGAAATATGCACTAAAATAAGCGGAAATATGCAACAAGAAAAGCTACAAGATTCGCATGTGGCTGCCTACCTCCAATTCCGTAGCATTCCCACGCGTATTAACTTACTTCAAAAACGTAAACAAAGTAAACTTACCAAATCATGAACATTCTTTGATAGATTCTTACGTATCCACATCTGATTGAAATATATTTTGCATTATACAGTAGAAATAAATTTATTATGCAATGTGCAGATCACATTACACTATTTTTCCTTGGTGCCAAAGAAAACTAAATTAATAAAAATTCAGGCAAAAAAAAAGTATCATTATAATGATTCCCTAATGGCAAGTATGTATTTTATGAAGTTATCCGACCACTGCCTCCTGCAAAAGCTATTACGCAATTGTTGATTAAATTACCCCAAGAAAGACAAAAAAACGAAATAATAATTCGGAATTCTGTTAATATCTGAGAATGATACCTTGCACTAAATCTGATGCTATACCATCCACAGAAACAAAGATATAGATATCTTTTCTCTCCCTGTTCATAAGATAAGAAGTGCAAAGGATAATAAAAATAAATAAGTAAAATGTATAAAAAAAAAACAATCTTGAAACTCATTTGTACAGATGTTTTAACCCGTAATCCTCTTAACAAGTTTCTCACGCAGCACAGACGCAAATGTTTAATTAACGGCGTCTGTAGGGAATGAAGCTTCATTTTTTTTGTTTTTTAAGTGAAAACCGAGAGAAAGAGGAATGTGTGTCTGAAACTAAAAGAATAATAATAATAATAACAATACTAACAACGAACATCTGTCGTGGAAACTCTTTGTTCCCGGAAACACGTGAAAAAAAAGTATATATTACACTAAAAATAAATGAAATAAATAAATAAATAAATATAAAAATATCATCGACCAAATAACAATTCTAAGGATTTATCTCCCCGTGAGACATTCCCCGCCACAAACGCCTAGTTCGATACGAACAACCAGAAAGAAAGAGACTTAGCACTTTTGGCTGTAATTACAAGATCATATCACGCACAAAAGTACTGTTTTTTAGTCAAGGCACGTTGCAAACACACGCCACGAACTATTTTCCCCTCAGGAATTCACAATTCCTCGCTCTCGGAAATTGTTTGATGCTCGCTGTCCGTAAAACTTTTCCTACAAATTTTTCTATTCACTACTTTTTCTTTCTCTCTCTCTCGTTCAGCTATTTCACTATTTCTCCCTATTTTTTTTCCCCTTCTACGTGTGATTATCTGTGAAATTTTGTGAGATATATATACCATCATATTCTCTGTCTATTACTATGTTTATACGGATTTCTGAAAGGGAAAAAAAACATTGCGTATTTGTATGGAATGAATAGTTTGATATAAATTAACGAAATCGAAAATAAAAAACTTTATATTTATTGTCTTTCTATAAGATTCATGGCAAGTGAATTATGTAAGCTTTACAAATGTGGTGTTTATTTTTAAAAAGGGGAACATTTCCACTTTTGCTAAGTTTACAGTAGAAGTAAAAGAAACGTGTTCGTAAAGTATATGTTTGCTTTGCTTTACTACAGTGAAAATAGCCCAACACAGCAAAATAAAGGCTGTAGTTTATCAATGATCAAATAACGAAAACTCAAATCAATGAAAAGAAACAGCTACAGCAATGCTTTGTGTTTGCCATTCTCTCTCAAAGTAAACGTTTGTGTACATAAATATATCCTCATCTCTTTGTATACTCAATCTATTACCGTTGATGGAAATGATATTTTGCTCATAACATTCTTCCAATAATTTCGTATTAACGGCAACAAGAACTAAATCCCGTGTTAGTCCCGAATTCCGTCTAGAAATTCCCCAGAGAGAGGCGAACACAAGAAAAATGTTTGCGCACTTGGAAACGTATACTGCTGAGGTAATGCTATTACACACGCTATTACTACTCTATACGGTACGTGTTGATATTCAAGCTGTTCTTTTTTCGAATATTTTGTTTTATATTTGAATTTTTTTTTATATTTATGCAACAAATTCATAAGAATTTACATCCAAATCAGTAACGATCCTCCCTCTTCGTGGTCGAGTAACTGAACACGTACTCATTGATGAGTCGTCTTTCAAAACAATAATCATATTTATTTTGATTAAGGAGGATAGAGAAAAGTGCTACACAACGAGCACATCACACCTTACAACAGCACACTCATCATAATAATAATCAGGAAAAAAGACCCCAGGGGGAGCGTTTCTCTTTTCTTCTCTCTGTGGCTCCCGCGCTATATTTTTCAGGGTAGTTTTTCCCTCTTTTGCTTCTTCGTTTAGCAGCTTCCCTGACGATTCGTCCCGGAACCTTACTCGTCCCCCCTTGGGAGCTCATTGTCTATCTTTTTTTTCAAGACAACTGAGCTTACCACATTTAGGAAAAGAAATGAACAAAGAAAAACATGTTCAAGCACACATACAAAAAAAAAATCACAAAATCAACAATTACCATCGTGGGATCAATGAAAATACCATACTGAATACACATTAGTAATACATATGCACTGAAATGCATTCACATTTACAAACATTTTCCGTGTACTTTCCTAATATATACATTCCCCGACTGCTGAACACGTCTAAAAATTCTTTCGGTTTCGAATAATTGCCGTTGCTGTGAACTTCCAGCTTATTAGATAACCCCATTACGTGGTTCTGAATGTCCTGGACTGATTTCATTTTTATGTGAACAGGAGCGTAGTCCACATCTCCAAATTCTACGTCCTGATCAAATATCAGTCCCACGTGTTGTACTCTGGCAATGTATGGCCTCTGCTTGACTTGGGTTCTAAGGGTCCAATGTAGTCAACGCAGCAGACCTCGAATGGGTTTTCGGGTCTCACGATTGGTTGGATGGGTAGGCGATCTCTATACGTGACGGTGCGTCTGACTTGGCATTCTCGACGACTCCTACGAAACTTCTGAACATCCTTTTTGATGGTAGGCCAGTACGACGAATACTTCATGCGTTGTTTCGTTTTGCGCTCCCCTAGATGTGCTGCCAAAGGTATTTCATGGGCCATCCGAAGCGTTTCCATTCGTTTGCAGGTGGGAACGACAACCTGTACGATATTTTCGCCGTTTACGTTCTCGGAGTGAGTGAGAACACCATTCCTTACGCCATAAGGTCTTTGGCCCAGACGTACGAAGTCCCAGCCCTTCTCGAGATCGCCATCTCCAATTAGCAAACCGATAAAGTCCTTGTCTCCTTTATCGGGGACTTGTGATGCATCAGGGATGCAGTTCCCTCCTTCCACGTTCGAATCCAGGAGTTGTACGACCGACATCGTTGAGTCTCCGGTATGCCGAATGGACCCAGTGAGCTGCACACTTTCCGACAGCGCCTCGTACGCAGTTGAGCATATTAACATGTCGTTAACAAGTTTCTTCGACACGGCACAAGTTACAGGAATGTCGCTGTGCATACCATCATCGATTCTCATCGGGATAACTTTCAGTGCCGCTACCTCAGTTTCCCCGAACGCAGATATTATTCGTATAGTGCCTTCTCCGTCGCAGTTCGAAGGCACCAAATCCTCTCTCAGAACTGATATCTGAGCTCCATTATCAATAATCGCTTTAAATTTTTTCGTTCCGCATTTGATGGGTGCAATTTTAAGTTCATCGATTTTCCCCGTGACCTTCGCAGAAGACACAGGAACCGAAACCTTCACCGTCAAAATATTCGAGGCTTCACTTGGTTCCACCGTCATTAATTGACTCTGTGCATTCACAATGGCATGCCCTTTCGCATTATTGTTGCAAACCCTCGATATGTGCCCAACCGAGCCACAAGAATAGCAAGTTGGCTTCACAAAGGTTTTACGCGTTTCGGTTTTGAGTCCTGGCCTGGAATTCGGTGCTTTAGGAGGAAAACTTCTACTGTTACCATATTTGCCAGCTTCATCTTTCACGTTATCATTGCCCGAGCCCACCTTCCTGAAGTTTGACCGCACACTTTCGTATTCATCTAGCTTGTCAGCTAGGATAGACGGAGATATGAAAGAGGCCCATTCGTCCACGAAATGGCCACGTATATCGCCGGGAACGCGTCGTTTTAGTTGGTCAGTAATGACAAGGCTCTTCAGTGTCTCGAAGTCACCAACGTCCAGACCCCGGATCCACTCTTCGAAGAAATTCGATATTTCGAAGACAAATTCTCGCCATGATTTCGCCGGGTTGCGTTGATGTTTGGTGAATTTTTGCCGGAAATGTTCCGCACTTAATTTGAATTTCCTAAGGAGGATCTCCTTAATGTACTCATAATCATCAAACTTCTCTTCCGATTCTCGGGCGATTAATTGGGTTATATCTGACGGCAATAAGGTCAGCAAAGCTGACACCCAGTTTCTTTTGTCCACCCCGATTCTATTCGCCTGGCGTTCAAATATTATGAGAAATAAGGCGATGTCATCCTCCTTGGCGTCAAATTTTGGAACAAGCCTCGTCAGTTCCGTACTGAATGAGGTTAAATTCTGTCGTCCATTTGTGGACGCGTTCGTCCTTTCCATCTCCAAGCGGAGTTTTTCCATTCGAAAGAGGTGTTCTCGTTCTTCACGCATCCTCCCTTCAGCTAGGTCACGCTCTTCTCGTGCTTCCCTGTCTCCCTTGATGACAGCTAACTGCTCTCGGATGAACTCCTCGTCATAGCCGTCACATTTGAGGATGCTATTCCTCAAGTCCAATATGTTCGACCCGTCCTTGACCACCAGACCCAACTCCTCTGCCAAAACCACCAAATCACCCCTCCTTGCACGCCCGAGATATGCCATGTTGCTTGGTATATCGTTTTTTTTTCGCTTATAAATGTTCACACTTAATCTACGTGTATACGTCCACCGTCATATGTTAATGACTAATCATTCGTAAAAAAAAATATATACATATATAGATAGATATATGCTCAATAATACTGACGTATTTCAAACAAACCCAAAAAAAAAAAATAAATAAAATCGTACATTCAAAGATAATTGAAAAAAAAATTAGTATGTGCGATAATACTGCTGTTCAAAAAAAAAAAAATCACATTCTCAATAATAAACTGACGTTTCAAAAAAAAATATAATTTTCTGAGCGAATAATACTGACGTATCTTTTCAAAAAAAAAAAAAAAATCAGTACTCGCATAATTACCGCCGTTTCAACACACAACAGAGCAATGATGCTCTCACTTGATAAACAACAGAGCAATGATGCTCTCACTTGATAAACAAAAGGGCAATGATGCTCTCACTTGATAAACAAAAGGGCAATGATGCTATCACACTTGATAAACAACAGAGCAATGATGCTCTCACTTGATAAACAACAGAGCAATGATGCTCTCACTTGATAAACAAAAGGGCAATGATGCTATCACACTTGATAAACAACAGAGCAATGATGCTCTCACTTGATAAACAACAGAGCAATGATGCTCTCACTTGATAAACAAAAGGGCAATGATGCTATCACACTTGATAAACAACAGAGCAATGATGCTCTCACTTGATAAACAACAGAGCAATGATGCTCTCACTTGATAAACAACAGAGCAATGATGCTCTCACTTGATAAACAACAGAGCAATGATGCTCTCACTTGACACACAACAGGGCAATAATGCTCTCACGTATATCACTAGAACTGATGCTCGCCACACGAACCGCCGGAGCAATGATGCTCGTCAACTATGCCGCTGGAGCTGATGCTCGCTGAATACGCCACTGGAGCTGATGCTCGCTGAATACGCCACTGGAGCTGATGCTCGTCAACTATGCCGCTGGAGCTGATGCTCGCTGAATACACCACTGGAGCTGATGCTCGCTCAATGCGCCACTGGAGCTGATGCTCGCTCAATACGCCACTGGAGCTGATGCTCGCCACCTACGCTGCTGGAGCTGATGATCGCCACCTACGTCTCTGGAACAATAATGCTCGTCAACTATGCCGCTGGAGCTTATGCTCACTGAATACGCCACTGGAGCTGATGCTCGCTGAATACGTCGCTGGAGCTGATGCTCGCCACCTTACGCCTCTGGAGCAATGATGCTCGTCAACTATGCCACTGGAGCTGATGCTCGCTCAATACGCCACTGGAGCTGACGCTCGCCACCTACGCCTCTGGAGCAATGATGCTCGCTGAATACGCCACTGGAGCTGATGCTCGCCACCTACGCCTCTGGAGCAATGATGCTTGCCACCTACGCCTCTGGAGCAATGATGCTTGCCACCTACGCCTCTGGAGCAATGATGCTCGCTGAATACGCCACTGGAGCTGATGCTCGCCACCTACGCCTCTGGAGCAATGATGCTCGCTGAATACGCCACTGGAGCTGATGCTCGCCACCTACGCCTCTGGAGCTGCTGGTCGTTGAATACACCACTTGAACTGATGCTCGCTGAATATGCCATTGGAGCTGATGCTAGCTACATACGCCTCTGGAGCAAATGATGCTCTTCACCTTTCAACTGCAGAGCAATGGTGCCCTCAGGAACCACCCGTCATCAGCAGTCCATGCTTTCTCTTTCTCATAGCTTGACAATGGAGGAACGCTGTGGCCATTTTGCCCTTCTTCATAAGTGTTATTCTTCAAAATGTTCCCCCGATTTTTTTTTTCAGTTCTAAATCCTACCGACTGCGCCAGTAACGATCCTCCCTCTTCGTGGTCGAGTAACTGAACACGTACTCATTGATGAGTCGTCTTTCAAAACAATAATCATATTTATTTTGATTAAGGAGGATAGAGAAAAGTGCTACACAACGAGCACATCACACCTTACAACAGCACACTCATCATAATAATAATCAGGAAAAAAGACCCCAGGGGGAGCGTTTCTCTTTTCTTCTCTCTGTGGCTCCCGCGCTATATTTTTCAGGGTAGTTTTTCCCTCTTTTGCTTCTTCGTTTAGCAGCTTCCCTGACGATTCGTCCCGGAACCTTACTAAATCAGTGTTCAAATTTAAAAGAATTCACACATTTCGTTGAATTTCCGATAAGGTATTAATTGCCTTATTTTAGTAAAATTCGGGATGGATGGCCCAGAGAGCGAGCGAGGGACGAAAAGTGACCTGGAGATTCAGGGGCCAAAATAATCAAGAAAGTGTTCAAGCACGTGACTGACCAAACGAGTGACCTAGACAGTGCTGACAGTGAGAAGTGAGTGTCCAAAATAGTACTTAGACAGTTTTTAGGCATGTGGGAGTGACTTAAAGAGCGAAGGACTCGGTTTGTGAGCAGACAAAAGAGTGACCAAAAAAGTGTGCAAACGTATGACTGCCCAAAAATACTGATAAAATGTGTGAGCAGGAAAATGACCTAAAAAGGACCAGTGACCTAAAGACTGCGTCAGCGAGTACCCAAAGGAGTGCGAGAATATATGCAAGCATGTGAGCAACCAAAACAGCAGCGGTTCTCAACCTTAATTAACTCACTTTTAAAAATACATTTTCTATGACAGAGCCTCACAGGCCATTCATTAAAAAAATTTAGTGATTTATTTTATTTTCCTTGGGTGGCTGTGGAGCCCCTGGTGCCGCAAACGCTCCGCGGATCACCGGTTTAGAACCACTGATGTAGAGTCACAATAAGTTTGATCTCGCAACATGGGTTTTGAATGTTGCTGCGCTGATGACCTTACAGAATATCAATCATGAGTGCTTACCATGGCAGTTGTATAATATAATTGTTTTTCCTATACAACCGTTTATTAATGCTGTCCCGGATTATGTCCCTCGCAGGCACTGGAAATGGCAAAGTACGAAGCAATTTAGCGGACAAACAGATTTATTTTACAGAACAGCTGTATACATGCAATATACGTATTTACAATCAGCGATTTGAAGCACGACCTATAAATGCAGAGCAAACTGCAAATAAAACCTTGTCTTCTTACTGAAATCCAACAAACTGCTTTTAGTTCCGTAGAAGCGGAACTACTTACATAGTGTATCCAAACCTTCTAGAATTTTCACGACGATTCTCACGTGATCTTCTTCACTTCTCCTGGAGCTACGACATCGCCAAATCATCGTTCTCGCCAGACTTTCCAGGTTTGTCATAAATTTGGCGAGATACACAGAAAAATGAATTAATGATTATTTACAGGCGAGAAATTACGTAATACATGATTAAAAAAATAACTATTTGCATAATCTTCGTAACAATACAGTGATACAGTAGAACCTCTTGATAATGTACACCCGCAGAACAAAAAAATTCTCCAGTTAACGGGGAGTATTTGTAATGGAAAGGTACGATATACAGTGAAACCTCGTTCATACGATTTTTGACTTTAATCACAATCAGTTCCCATAATGTTTAAACGTATATGTGTTTCCTCTCTTCATGTATTAGTAATACACCGGTGGTGTGTGTATAAGCTTAATCACCAATCGTATCGATAAAGAAAGTTTGATTGAATTTGACTACATTTATCAGTTTTACTGGCGATTATGCATAATTCCCAAATAACGTTGGAAAGTCTGATAAATATGGAAAAAAAATTATAAACTTTTTCTCTTGATTAAA
Source organism: Pholcus phalangioides (assembly GCF_987345545.1). Classification (NCBI taxonomy): domain Eukaryota; kingdom Metazoa; phylum Arthropoda; class Arachnida; order Araneae; family Pholcidae; genus Pholcus; species Pholcus phalangioides. The sequence continues at coordinate 3,517,009 of NW_028301606.1, forward strand.
CCAATTAATAATTTCCAGCCGTGTATGATAGAAATGTTTTGCAATTAAAATCGTTATCAGTATACGTATTTTCCTCCACATCAGCCATACTCTCATGGCCTGTATGAAACGTCTGTAAATTTCATCGCATACTTAATATACGGATAGCTGTATGCCTTCACATGCATTCATTATTAATGTAATCTTGGAAAATACTGATTCAGCCGAACAGTTTTATTTATGATCCTATTAGTTCACTCCATTTATGATACCCAGGATTTGGTTATTTATGATTCTGGGAATGAGGCTGTAAGCATTCGTGCATTTCCGATCTATCTGTTTCACTCAACGATAATGCTATGGATGCCATGTTATAAATATATAACAAGCATATAGATTATATGAGAAACGGAACGAGTTGGTTGTTGCCAATTTCCCATACGTAGAAGACATGAATATAATCGAAAGGCTTTCTGTGCAGATCTACAACAAATTAACTCTGCAAACAAAAAATTAGTTCGGAAATTTTTTATATCAGCACAAGTAATAAGCATAAAGTATAAGCAGACCAAAATAAACATCAAATAAAATCAAAACACTCTGAACTTGAGACGTATTAATTTTCCGTCTCTAATTAGTATAGTTTTAACACTTCCCGATTCAATGTGCCCAGACTGGGTACACGGAATCTTAAAGTGTTATGTGACAAGAAAATCAAATACTGAAACTAAACGACAAATAAAATGAAAATTTGTTTAGGGGTTACTTTGAACGTTTTTTATCAACACTGCATAACCGTGTGCGGAAAATTCACCGCCAGCAATTCACCGACAACAATTCACCGCTAGGAAAATTCACCGACAACAGTTCAATGCGAGTCAGTTAGCGAGGGAGTGAGCGATTGAGTTACTGAGTGAGTGAGTGGCTGAGTGACCGAGTGATTGATCCAGTGACCGAGTGAGTAAGTGATTGAGTGACCGAGTGAGTAAGTGATTGAGTGACCGAGTGAGTAAGTGATTGAGTGACCGAGTGAGTAAGTGATTGAGTGACCGAGTGAGTAAGTGATTGAGTGACCGAGTGAGTAAGTGATTGAGTGACCGAGTGAGTAAGTGATTGAGTGACCGAGTGAGTAAGTGATTGAGTGACCGAGTGATTGATCTAGTGACCGAGTGATTGATCCAGTGACCGAGTCAGTGATTGAGTGACCGAGTAAGTGAGTGACCCAGTGAGTGACTGAGTGACCGAGTAAGTAAGTGATTGAGTGACCGAGTGAGTAAGTGATTGAGTGACCGAGTAAGTAAGTGATTGATCGAGTCAGTGATTGAGCGAGCGAGTAAATTGGTTAGTGAGGGAGTGAGTGAATGGTCAGTAAGTGAGTGAGGGAGTGAGTGAATGGTCAGTAAGTGAGTGAGGGAGTGAGTGAATGGTCAGTAAGTGAGTGAGGGAGTGAGTGAATGGTCAGTAAGTGAGTGAGGGAGTGAGTGAATGGTCAGTAAGTGAGTGAGGGAGTGAGTGAATGGTCAGTAAGTGAGTGAGGGAGTAAGTGAATTGGTTAGTTAGTTAGTTTTTAACCTAGTAGTGTCACAAATGATTAAAAAATCCGATTGTTCCGAAAACGTATTTATGATGAAGTGTAGATTTGAAGACACTTGGATCGGGCGTCCTCTTCGTCGTGGTGGTCGTCGTCAGCCGCGCTTTGACATCGACATTTGGAACTGCTTTCAAGGAACGCGTAACGATTTACCAACAACTCTATAGAAGGATGGCATCGAGCGTTCCAACAGCAATTATCTGCTCACCACCCAGATATATGGAAGTTCATCGGTGCCATAAAAAGAGAACAGAGTTTGAATGAAGTTCGGATGGAGCAAATTGTAAGTGGGCAAAACCATCACATTGATTAGGAGAAAGAAATACCGGGACTCTGCGCAGAGAAATTTAGTTGATAAGTATCATCAAGGAGGTGGCATTAAAGACTATTTGAGAGGTATAGCTCATAATGTATCATTTTAATTATGGTATCAATATTTGTAAGAAATGAATATTTTTCTCCCGTTTCTTCTTACATTTGCGCGTTATCTGTTTTTCTAGATTAGTAGATTGGAACCCTTTAATTATAAATATGCAAGGAAGAAAATCACGTCGAAAATTGTTAAATAAATACGGTATGTTTTGAATGAAAATTATGCCAAATATTACTAATTAAATATTGTAGGTTTTGATTGAAAATTACCAATTAAATATGTATGTAATGAAAACTGTGTGAAAATTTTCCTTCTAAAATACTCCTCTAACATTGCCCAAAAAGAATGACATTTCTTATATCGTTTTTTGAAGCTGTGGTTCCGTGAGTTTCAGTTTTCGAAAATGTTATTTGTCACCCAACAGGTTTTATGTCCAAGAATTGGATGTTTAAAACGAGATAATTTCATACGATTTTTGAACTCACGCATATAACTTTAAACAATATGAGTCTATGGCTTTCTTTTACCAGTTTTGCTGATGGAGAAAATTAAACTTATCTTTATATTCACTTTATTCCATTAATTTTTTTTCCAGCATCAGTAGTAGGGCATAATTATATGGCCTCTACAAAACGAACTGCGTCGTAGAGAACTAATATGAGGTGGGGATCATACATAATCACCGGTAAATGTTAAAAAATAACTAAAAGAGCTCTAGAACAATATTCTAAAACTGAAAGCAATATAGCCAGACTCGGTTATAACGCCGAAATCAGGCGGAATATTCGATGTCGTTATAACCGAGTTTAACTGTATTTAAAATACTGGTTTTAATAGGTGTGGCATCATCAACAACCAATTTCAATCCACTGCTGGATGTAGGTGTTCTCCTTAGATTTCCCCTCAAACGAAACGCGATATTTTATGAAACTTTCGGAACTGCTATATGGTAATATTGCAACAACAAATTAAACAACAAATTCAAGAAAACTTCGACTATAAATGAGTAAAACCGTGACATTTTTCAAAAAGTCTGGATGGAGAAGAAAAAACAGAAAAACCGGACTTTCACGGAAAATACGAGACAAAATGCGGGACATGTGGTCACCGATGCTTAGACTAGATTTTTAAAGATTTGTAAAATCACCCCTACCAATAGCGAGCTCTAAATCCACCCCCGTCTTCAACATATAGGCTTGTGTCATCTGCGAATGAAATTATTTTACCGTTCTACTTCATTTTACGTAAATCATTAATATAAACTAGAAATAATTATGACCCAAGGGCCGATCCTTGTGGGACTCCTTTCATTATATTTCAAATGTGCTGATTTTACCATTTATTATGGCAGCTTGTTTCCTATTGTAGTAATATGTTTTAAACTAATATAGTACATTACCTCATTCGCCTGCTGAGAAGTGTTTTTATTTGTTAGAATATTTAAATCAACATAATCGAATGTTCGTTTTAAGTCAAGTCTAAGGCTGTAAGTCAAATGTCAAAATTCAACCCCCCTAATAAGGGGGGGGGGGTTCAAACGTTATATGGAGTAATCATCACTGAGCCGAAATCCCTGAAGCCATAAATATAAAATTTAGTAAGCATTGTATTTTATTACGAGTTGTTATCCGTGGCTTCGCTCGCGTGGATTTTGCAATCTCAAAATTACTCTCACCTCATAACCCCCATGGGTGATGAACTTTCAGAAATCCTGTCTTAGTGTGTATGTACATTATAAAATATAATACTAACTAAATTTCATATTTATGGCTTATGCGACTTCGGCTCAGTGCTGATTGCTCCATATAACTTTTGAAACCCCCCTTAGGGGATTGAATTTGGAAAAATCCCTTCTCAGTGAGTCTATATTACAATATTGATCTAATGCCATATTTATAGCTTCAGCTGTTTCGGCTCGGCATGATTTCAACGTTGACCCCCCCCCCCTCTTATGACGCCCTTAGGTTGTCGAATATGGGAAAACCATTTCTTAGTGAGTAGTGAGTCTTTACGTCGTGAAAAAAACTATTCACAAAATTTGATATTTACAGCTTCAGCGGTTTTGTCTCGGCGATGATGAATTAGTCAGGACATGTTATTTTATATACAGTACTCGGGGGCTCTGCCCCCCTACCTCCTTTGGTGGCTAATTCCCCCCCCCCCTTTTCTCTTCATAACATATCTTGTTTATTTCGTTCCACTTCATCAGCGTGCTATGGAAAGGGACACGTGAAAGCACCAGCTTACTGAAGAAGCGAATTTTATAATAATAAAGCAACAAAAAACAAATGTGATTCATCAAGTAACCCCAGAAAACTTCCCCATGGGGGTCCCCAAACTCTAATGCGTTGAATTTAAGTGGGGGCCCTGACTGGATTTATCTCGGGCTACCGATGTGTTGCAAATTTTACAATGTTAAACAACAAAAACCAATGAGATTCATCCAGGGACACGCGAAATGAAACCCGTTAACTTTTCCATGGGGCCCCGACCTGAAGGCTTGTCGGACATACCCCCTGTGAGTGGCTACGAAAATTTTTAATTTTTATCAATTTTAAAACGAATAAAATTAAGGGCCCACATCCAGTAACGGGGACCCAATACCCAGATATTTAGTAGGGCACCGAGACACTGGATTTATCTCGGGCTTCCGCTGTTTAAAATTCTACAATGTTAAACGACAGAAAAGAATGAGATTCATCCACAAAATGTAACGGGACCCCTGACTCGGAAGCTAATCGGGCATCCCCCTGTGAGGGCCACTGCAAATATTCATTTTACCAACGAATAAAATCCAGCCCCCCCCCTCACGCAATTACCCTTGACAGAATTCGCAAATTTTATGGGGCCCCAGACTGGATATACCTTGGGCTTCCACTATCGCAAATTTTTCAATTTTAAACCAGCAAGAAAACAATGAGTTCCATTAAGGACCCCTGGAAATGAAACCTTTTAACTTCCCCATGAAGGTATATGTGTAATCCCCCGGGTACCCCGACCCTGAATGTTGGGAGCACTGGTGATATATGTATATTTTACGTATACATACCTCTCGGCATGACTCCCCCACGAGGGCAGGGCTGACAGGGGCCGGAACTTTTCTTATCGCTTTTTGATATTTTCACACTATAAATTAAGCACAGAGGGGTCCGTGAAAACGCTGGTTTGGGGGCCCGCCATCTATTTCAGCTTAGGGGACCTGCTGTAGGATGTGGGAAACTCTGGGTACATGCACATTACTTGGTCCCGATGTGTCAAATGGGTTCCGATATATGCAAGAGTTAAATGAAAACTTGACCCCAAAATCATAACCGATTTCCGTAACACAAAAACGTTACAGATTTCCATCACTCAAAAAACGTCACTGACTCCCGTAATAAAAAAGTCGTCACAAATTTCCGTTGCATAGGAAGTATATATATACGTATATAGTAAATATACATAGAGTACATATAGATACGCACTACGATTTCATCACGTGAAATCGCTAGTTCAGCATAAAAAAATCCATTGGTTACTGATAATCAGCGATGTTTTTTATAACATCAAAGTGATAACAGGAGATGATTTTAAGCATTTTTAGGGGGTTGATTCATCGCGTATCCACTTACTTTATTATCTTTTAATTCTGTTATTACCCCATTTAACATTTCATTAGAAGTTTCTGAGTAAAACAGAGGTAATGGAATTTTGTTCAATATACTATCTTGTATTGGGCAACAGCAATTTGTAATTTATACAAATACAAGGCCACAACAGGCAAAATGCCCAGCGAGAAAAAGATGCCCACAATAAATATGGATGTCATATATTTCAAAAATACAGCAACCCGAATCCGTATCACCTGAATTTCTTCTCATAAAGTCATTATTTAAACTTTCCGCCATATCTTTAGGATATGGCACTTACTCACTCACTAGATCAATCACTCAATAGATCACTCACTCACTAGATCGTTCACTCACTCACTCACTGACTTACTCGCTCATTGAATCAGTAACCCATTTGCTCACTGAATCACTTACTCACTCGGTCACTCAGTCACACTCACTCAGTCACTCAGTCACACTCACTCAGTCACACTCACTCAGTAACTCAATCACTCATTCCCTCGCTGACTGACTCGCGACTGTCGTCGGTGAATTGCATGGCAGTGATTTGTTGGTTGGTGAATTTTCCTAACGGTGAATTGCATGGCGGTGAATTGTTGGTTGGTGAATTTTCCTAACGGTGAATTGCATGGCGGTGAATTGCATGGCGGTGAATTTTCCGTAAACCCAGCATAACAGCATCACACAAGCCGATCCGTACATTTGGTCCGTCTTTATTTTTTGAAAACAATTTATTTTCATAGAAATCGATTCAAATTTCAAAGATTATTATTATTTATATAAAAAAGTATTTCTGGAAAAAAAATGTCCATGTTATTTTTGTTGGCTGTACGCTAATCTTTTTATTCTGTATAGGTTTTAACTTTTCACATTGCCTAAAATCGCTTGCTTAAAATCGAATCCCGAATTCAATGTGTGCCTTCTTAGGGCACACTCACAAAACTAAAACCGTAAGTGCAAGCTTTGCAAAATTACAACCGCGTACTCCTCTGAAAATAAGTGAATATTTTTTTGTACCTAGGCTGTACAAAGCTAATAAAGAGCTAACAATTGTAAAAGTTTTATGTATATTGATTTTTGTGATCTTGTAACAAAAAAAATATCTCATTGATTATTAAAAAATCTCTTTTTTTTATTGCGAGGGTTCTCACTTACACTCTTTGAGAACCAAGTATTTTTGATCACTAAATAATATTTCGTTTTCGTTAATGGGAGGTATCGAATACCACAAGTTTTACTGTAATGATATTATTTTAACCCATTTACTTAGAGGTTTTTTCAAACACTGTGAGATATGTTTATTTGAAGTACCAGCGATTAATCTCCGCAACTAGTATTTCTACTTACAGTTTGGAAATAAAAGAGGAAAAAGATAAGAATAGTGTACATTTTCATTTTGTTATCAACCGCATCCATTACCTTTCCTCAATTATATATATGTACTAGGGGGTCAAAGCCCCCCTGACGCCTACGGTATCAAACCCCCCCCCCCAACTCCTCCAATGGAGCTAACTACTCGTCACATCTTCTTTAATTATGAAGCAAAATATTCCTGAGGCACTGCAAATGCCTGTGAAATAGTTATTCATTGCCAGTTTCCCATTCTGATTTCGATAAGCAATGCACTGCCATCATAAATACAACAGAATACTCGGTGCACCGCAATACATACGTGATACACCACGATAGGCAATACAGTACAATAAGTAATGCACCACTATATGCAATGTACCACCATATCAGCAATACAGCAAATTAAGTAGTGATTCACTATATACGGTGTATCACAACATGCAAAGCACCACCATCGGCAATAAAGCACAATACTCAATCCACCACTATATGCAGTGCACCACAATACGGCACAAAACGCAATGTACCGCCATCGGCAATGCAACAATAAGCAATGCACCAACATCAGCAATACTGCAAAATAAAGTTGTGTACCTGGAATGCACCGCAATACGCAATACAGCGCAATATGCATCGCGTATTGCGCTGTATTGCGTATTGTGGTGCATTCCTTATTATGATACACTACTACTCTGGGTACATGCACAAAACTTGATCCCTACAGGTCAAGCGGTTCCCGATGTCCTCAGGAGTTGAATGAAAACTTGACCCGAAATCACAACCGACTTCCGTAACACAAAAACATAACAGATTTCCGTCACTCAAAAATGTCACCCATTTCCGTGACATAAAATCGTCACTAATTTCGGTTGTTTAGAAACAGGACCTTTTCGAGTTTGTGATTTTATATTATAGAGTAGATATGCAGTGCCGTAACTAGCTATTCCTTCACTCTGTGCAAGAATTAGCATTGAGGCCTCTTCTAGCCCAGTTTTCGTTTCAGAATGGCAAATTTAGGCCCATTCTGGGCCCTCCTTCCAAGTAGACCCAGTGGTGGGGCATCTGTTGTACATGCACAGTTATGGCACTGTGCATATGTTACGGTAAACGAGATAAATGTGGTTATTATACATAATAACCGGTTATTAAGCATATTCGCCAAGCATTTTGGTAAGTGTGATAAATTTCCCTAAATTTATCACTTTTACCAGTGATTACGCATCGCATCGTTGGAAAACGTGATAACTCGTAATATATGATATAATATGCATAATAATCCGTACATGTGTTGTTATTATTATATATTATTATATCATCGTTAAAATTTGTTATCATTATATCAAGGTCTGACTATATCCATCACACATACTAGGATCATTTGGAATTTCATATACTATATCAAATTCACCAATTGCGCTAGGGTGTCTTTTATTTAATGTGATTAGTTATTTTCAAATTTAAACTATATTATTTATATTCACGCATTAATACTGATTTACGATACCGCAGTTATATCGCGTGCATCATGATGAAAACAATTTCTTCAACAAGAACAGTGCGTTAGGTAATTAAAAAGGAAGAAAAAAAGTTTTCTAAATTGAAAGCAAATAATCCGTTTTAAAGTACAGAATTCGGATTAAACGTTTAAAATCTCATACATTCCAGAGCATCACAATGACTATTTCGGAAAATTATTTCAAAAAATATCAATTAATAACTTGATGAGTGTCAATATAACAACAACACCTCATTTACCTAATACCTGAATTTTACAGTGGTGTTACGTATGGAAAAAAAAATCAATCAAATCTTAAAGATGTATTTTAAACAAAATACACATACTCCAGAATAAATTATAAATCAAGCTTAAAATTACATTTTCTTCGAGTTGGTGTAGTTTTTCTTATTTTTATAGCATTTCACGGACAATAATTGAAAAAAAACTTTTCATATCAGAAAATTTTTGAGCTCTTTCATATTTCTTTCAAGAGTGTTATATATATATATATATATATTACTGATTTTTTTTTTCCCCTATTCCACTCAAATGAACTGAGATATTTTAACAGCAAACCCACAAAACGAGAAATCCAAGTAAAACTACGATAGAAGAAATACTTGAGAAGAGAGAAGAAAATATGTAAGGAATGAAAGTAGAAAATATCCAGAGTGAAATACTGAATGATGTTGTCGTTATTTTATTGCGAGCGATATTTTTTGCTGGGGTTGGGGGAAAAAAATTTTACAGGTATATATGGTATGCAGTGGAAATAAGTTTTTATAGCTCCAAAGACTCTGAAAATACAATAAGCATCTGGTGCTGGCATCAAACATATAAAAAAATATATAAATAAACTTTCCTATACCAAACGTGCTGTTGCTTCTCCTACTTTATGACGGTTTTTTTCCCTCTTGAAATGTTCTCGCACGATCTTTGAACAAAAATAAATAAGTAAATATGTTAGCAATGAATACTGACCTATGAAATGAAAAAGAAATAAATTGGACTCGTAAGTTTTATATTATTTGTTTAGTTTTATTTCTCTATTATAAAAAAAAGTACTGTTATATTTTCATTATTACAATACGCATATTTTTCCAACATAAAAGTTCAAAATATTTTTAATGATGTAATTAAAGTTCATTATATAATAGATTAATAAAATTTCTTTGAGAAATATTCGTTTATACATTAAGAATAACAATATTTTACTATTTTATGTATGTACTATTTTATGTATGTACTATTTTCTATATACTGATTATACTGTATACTTTATATTGTATATACAGGGTGTTCTGTTAATAAAGCGACAAACTCAGAGGGTTGTTAGCAGGCATCAAGAGGAACAAGAATTGTAGTGGAACATGGTGTCGTAATCGCATTCAGGCTCTGAGTCCAGAGGAGGTGGATTGAACGCCCGGGACACGTTGCTTGGCCTCCACGTTTGCCGGATCTCAATCCGTGTGACTTTTTCCTATTGGGTCACCTTAAATCACTCGTTTATGCGACGCCTGTAGACGCAACGGAGAATTTCATAGCGCGGATTGTCGTCGCAGCGTCAACCATCCATCGGCAAGCATACCTGGTATCTTGGAGCGCGTCCGGGAATCGTTTTTATGTCGTTGTAAACTATGCAATGACGTCAGCGGCCGCAACTTCTGACAACTTCTTGTAATAATTGATGAAATAAATATTTTTGTAGTTATTATTATGTTTTTCGTCGTTCCAACGTGACATCGAAACCTGCATGCGTTTTTCGCGATTTTCAAGCTCTCAACGTGGTTTGCGACACCATGTTCCACTGCAATTTTCATTCCTCTTGATGCTTACTAACAACCCTATGAGTCTGTCGGTCCATTAATAGAACACCCTGTATATTTAGTGAGAGATTCTGTTGATCAATCTTCTAATTTTATATTCATGATTTAAATCACTATAATTCACATCATCAATCGTTTTCAATGATGTTTAGTGTAGTTTATCTGAGAATACGTAAAGTACACTTATTTTCTTCTTTTTTTTAACAATAACTAAAAAATTCGATTTCTTGGTCAAAGTATAGTATCAGTAAACGTTTGAGTAATACAATTTGTTAAAATGAATCCTGTTTCTTTTATCTCTTCTTGAAATAATGAACACATTTTTCTGACGTATATTTTGCTTTTGTAATTTTTTTGGCTGGCCATTTGTTTCGCCGAAATTGTGTGATTGTGCTAAAAAATCGAATTCCACAAAAGCCATTCTGTAAATTATAAAAAAACTTAAATTATACAGATAAATAACACAGTAAGATTCATTTACTGTTAAAAACAATTCTGAACTTTATCAAAAAAACATGTGATGTGAATTCTCACTATTTTTATCTGAATATTCCTCAGATGAGATTAACGAGTGCAATAGTATAGTAACCAATCAAAACACCATAGTAACTACCGTTATTGCATTGTAACCATTTCAAATTACGTCTCATCTAGACCTGATGGAAGGATTACAAAATCTCTATAGGTCATACAGCTTGTATTAATTTTTTCTCCTTATTATTTTTGTCTAAATTTTATTGACTTTTGATATTTTGACGTACACTGTGTTTTTGTATTTTTTTGTGTGTTTGTATCTGAAAAATTAAAGAAAAACATAAAAAATAAGAGATAAGGAATGGGATAAAAAAGTAAGGAATAAGGAATGGGGGGGGGGGGAATAAAAAAGTAAGGGATCAAAATTTGATTTTTTAATGAAACTATTGATAACAAAGTTGAAAAATCTGTGTTTTTCAACTTTGTTTGATACAAAGAAATAATGTTGTAAATTTGAAAAATACAGATTTTTCAAATTTACAACAAACAAAATTATTCTCAAAAATAAAACACTTCGAAAAACGACGAATACACTGCCATAAAAATATGGCCATCATCGTCTAACAACTGATAGCTTCTACCATTTCTGTATAATGAATTTTCTATATAATGAATATTGTGATAGGATGAAAATTTTCTGTTATATATATTCGAATTTGTCTGTACTCAGTGAAAATAACAGCTGTGCTTTCATATGCAGAGTGTTAAATTAAACGTTTTACCCATTGTGTGTAGTATGCCATCAGTTTGAAATTGCAAAGTAGCATGTTGTAGAAATTCTACCTCTTGGCTGCGAGGATAGGGAGAGAAATGTTACTCTCACTGCGGAAGCAAACAAAAGTTTCCATTATTTCAAGTTTTTATTTGTGAAAGATAGATTTAATACTCGATTAATACTCACAGACGTTCCAAAGTTGAATCAAAATCTTTCAAAGACGTTCCAAAGTTGAATCAAAATCTTTCAAAGACGTTCCAAAGTTGAATCAAAATCTTTCAAAGACGTTCCAGTTGAAAGAAAAAGCGGGTGAGACAAACCAAAAATATGGGATCACACCCACAATCTTTGACACACTAGTCATTGAAGGCAGACTTTCTCTCTCTCATGATGGGATCGCTTTGAGGTTTAACTGATAGTATATTGTACCGTTGCACAATTTTTAAAACATGAATTTATTAACATGGAAAAACTTAATATGGTTACATAACTAACGTGATAACGCAAAATGCGAAAATAAGACACCAAAAAGCTGTTTCGAGGCTAATATAGACCTTTTCTTAAGCGTTAAGTCTGTTATAGCGCAGACTGCTCGCTTGAACACAACATCACCATCACGCGTAAGACTCATATTAACCACGTGTTGTGTTCAAGCGAGTAAGCTGCGCAATTACATAATTTCTACCACTGAAGAAGGGGCTATATTAGCCTCGAAATAGCTGTTTGGTGTCTTATTTTCGTATTTTAAGTTATAGTAGTTCGTTTTCATCTTTCTCACAATAATCGATAGGTATTTCTTTTATAGGATATGTGAAACATTTACTGCCGCTATTTCCTGCAGTGAAAAATTCACTTTCTATCTGTACTTTATAGTTCTAGCTCTTTGTAGGGAAAGGTTTCTATAGAACTTTCAAATCAGTGGACATAACTTATGAGAAAATATCTTTTCGAGCACCATTTCATTTCCAGTAAACAACCCACTCACGTTTGAAACCACCATTAGTGAACAAGGATAGCCGTTACATAAGGCAACATTTGTGTGTGCAACGATGACACAACATAAAACAAAAAAAAAACCATAGGTAATCCTCTAGATATATATACATTTATTTCACCTTAACAGCATCCGTGTAACTCTATGTGTCGACTGAACAGAAAAGCAATCTGATAAATCGCTAGTATACGACCCAATGCCCTCGCCGTAGAAAGGAGCATATACCGTTCTCACATATACCCCACATACATTCAATCAATACGGTCCGTCTATACATTATATAACATCCAGTGAAATACTCTGCTTCAAAGTGCAAATCGAATCTTCTCCCGACGGTCGGATTTTAGTCATGCACGCCATTTTCCGAAAGCGATCCATCCTTGTATGTTAGGAAATACGTGTGGATTATTTTACGGAAGATTCATGCTCGGGGAATCCTCAAAAATTCCAGAATCGTTTGCTTCGGCGCGTGCCATTTATTTCTACATCGGTATTGGCAGTTACGTGGACAAAACAAAAAGCAAAAAGAAAATGGACGAAGGGAGGTTTATCAGCGCTTTCTATAAAATATGTCTTTCTGAAAGGACAAGATAGGCTCCTTTTACTTTCTTTTTATATTTTCGAAACATTTCGTCACTTCTTTCTTATTCTCTTCCATCTTCTGTTATTGATGTAGAGCAACGATACATATAAAAAAAAAGTAAAATAGTAGAAAACACATAAGAATTTTTTTTTCCCAATGTTTTATTTTTCTACTCAACTCTACGCTTGGAGAGTTGATTTCCCATTGGGATCAGTACGATTTCGTCCCCACCTATTTTTTTTATATATATTTTTTTTGTATTTTTCTGTGGGTCTCGTGTTTCATTCGCGTGTGTCTTTTATATATATTTCCTCTCACTGTTGCGCTGCTTGATCTCAAGTTACGAAACTTCGAATTCAACAGTCTGTCTGTCGCAAAAAGTTTCCAGGAAGAAAAATATATGTAAAAAAAACATTTTTTCCCTATTTTTTTTTTTTTTTTTGTTATTATTTCTGCTATTATTATAGGAAAATAGAGAATCGTTCCATTCAGGAGGAAAGGAAAAAAAAGTGGAAGGTCTCAGATTTCATATAGAAACTTTAAATCATTCAGGAAAAAGAAATATTGATATTGAAAAGCAGATGATTTCACTGCTACGAATTTTTATCTTTTCTTTCTTTAGCGTTGATAGACATTTGGAAATGCCTCTGACGGTATTAAATATGATACGACCGTGACTGTTGATTCGTGGTACGTATAAGCTATATTAAACTGAAATGTATGAAAAGTTTTTATTTTTCAGGGACATTATTTGAAAGAAACGCAACCTGATAATTTTTAATGGATTTCTGTACACATGGTGTAAAATCATATCCATATACACCTCACTGAAAATGAGTTACAGAATAGCATATATTAAGGCATAAACTGAAGACAAAGTTCAAGACATTCTTTTGCTAAATTCTGAGATTAACGCTCAACTTCCAAACACCAATATCTGATCTAATATTATACTTAGAAACAGGAGATTCCTTAGAGGCCGGGCTCTCTTACCTGTAACTGAATGAAACGTGTGAAAATGTAACGTGATTGAAAATCAAAAAAACAGAGAGACTGCATAAGAAATGCATAAGAGACTGCATATGAGTACACCTACAGCACAGTCTCTAGTAAAATAAATGATACCTAAGTTTCACATGGACTGCGTGCCTGTTACTAAAACTTTTTTAACCGTACATGCATCTCTTACACATTCCTCTGTTGCATTTTGAAGGAATCGGTGCATATTGGAATGTGTGTTCTGAATGCATGTGTGGCTGATAGCGTGTGTATATTGTCAGAATTGCAACTTCGTGCGTGCGGAGTTCGGGATTGCTTTGGAAGTGTGAGACGCAACAGCTGTCTGTAACGGCACCTATGTCTCGATGTGATTTTAGATTTTCATCGTATGCCTGAATTGTCCTTTCAGTTTGGCACTGTTTTTCTGAATCACCCTATATAGCACTGACAGAAAATTCAATTTCATCATAAACCTTATTCAAAACCAATTCACATTTACTTTGTCTCAGATGAATTAGTTGTTTCAATTAAGTAAATATTATTAATCTTTTAATTCGGAAGTTTTCGTGGGACACATGAATTCATATTTTTTAAAAAAACACACTTTCATACGCTATCTCTCTCTCACGCGCGTGCATAAGTAATTTTTGTGAAACAAAATCTCTCTCTCTCTAAAACATCTTTATACTTATTTCTTGTATTTTCATATTTTCAGAACACATTTTGACACGACACCATAAGCACAACCGAAACTGGACATCATAAATTTCTTCACGAAAGAAATATATACCAGTCTCAATATCTATGTGATATAGCAAAAAAATTGTATGCAAAAGAATTTTGGGAAAAAGCTGAAATGCCAGTCCTCAAAGTATTTTTTTGTGCATGTGCATGGAACTTACAACGTAACTGGTTCCAGAAAAGAGAGATCGATAAAGACCACAGAGATGGGAAATCACGTTCGGGAAAATTTCCCATTCCCGACTTTCACATATGAGAAGAGAAATAAAAAAATAAAATAAATAAATAACTGAAATGAACGCAGAGTTGCTCCCTCCGTCTGTTGTTAATATATAAAAAGGTAAGCGTTTGGAAGCCAGAGGGAGCTTCGACGAGAAAAAAGGCTGGAATGTATCTCAGTATATACGTGAGAGAGAGAGAGTATATAGAAAATTTTCAATCTTTTAGAGAGCGAGGGCCAGTCACCTCCGGGCAAAACATTTATCCTACAGGTTTCGCACCGATAAGGAATTGCTGCGATAACTTTTGATAGAATGTTTGCAACGAAAACTGATGGAGGAAGGAATGGATCGTGGAAAAAAAGGAATAAAATATAAAAAATAAAATATTTTTCTTGTTCCCTTATTTTCCGTGTAAAAAGAGATTTCTCACGTTTTTAATGAACTCTCAACGTTTTTTTTTTCTTGTTCTATCATAGGTTCGTTTAAAATTGGATGTTCTATCTAATACTTTATTTTTTTTTTTATCTTATTGAGGGTTATGTGCTATTGCAGTTTTGTTGAGAAAAACGGCGATAAATGCGGAAAAACTGTTTTACCCGCATATAACGCTGTCGTTTTCCCAAATTTCCTCTGTTTTTCGAATTCTAATATCTCTATTAGAGACACATGGGAAAATCTTTATAATTTAAATTAAAGCAGTTTAAAAATTTAAATGCGGAATTTATTTTAGATCAATATTATGATGGTTCTAATCATAATAAAACCGTATATACAAATACAACGCCACAACAGGCAAATTGCCCAACGAGGTGGCTGACTTAAGAACATCGTGGATCCACGAGCCATTTTTTGGAGGCCCTACCTACTACTGCTATACCACACATGCACCCCGCCCACACACACCTCCCCCCGCGGAACCCCCAACGAATCGGTACATGCGGGAATGTGCGTGTACGTGTAGTGAAACCTGACGTGAAGTTTTTTGTTTCTCTGTAATGCTTGTTATGTGTAGTGCTGCCATCTGCCACCAGTTTTTCTAACTATGAGTGAAGTGTTATGATTGAATGATTTATCGTTGTAGGACTGTTGCTCTCTGTGGCGAGACTTTTTAACTTGGAGATCGGCTCGCATTTGCGCCCTGAAGTTGGGAACCACAGAAAACAAACTTCAGCCGACCACCACTGTGGGGTTCGAACCTGGATCCTCGCATCGCGAGTCCGTCACTATAACCACTCGACCACCACAGCGGCGTGTGTGGTGGTCGTAATAAATAACACCATAGTATTATTTATTGTTAAATATCGTGTTTGTGTTCACATTTTGTTGTTTTTTTCCTTCAGTTCTCAGCATTACGGATTCTCATAAATTGAGATTTTATATCTTCATGACTTCTTTTTGATTTTTTTAATCTATAATTTTCACCAAACTGTCCATCAAATTCGGAACGTAAAAATGTGCAGCTCGTTGCATAATATTTCGATGATATTCTCATGGCTGTATGTGGCGTTACCTATGTTTATGATTGCGATTGTTTGTGCAGGGATGGTTTTAATAATTCATTCTGGAAAGACTTTAAACGAAGAGGTAGATTATACATGGTGGATACTGTCGATCACCCAATAATTACACGTGCGATTCCTTGTGAAAAACGAATACCTAAAAATGTTTTCAGCTGTTTGAGACCAATATTTGTGGAGTTATAGCGAATTAAAACTGATTGAGACACTTTCGAATCCTGCTAAATTCACCAAACGTTCACCAAACGTATAATTTGGCGTTTTTAATCTAATAGCAATGCTATAACCCTGAGAATAATCAAGAAAGCTAAACAAAAGCTAAACCAAAGTAATATTTTTCCTTGCCCTTTACCTCAAAAAAAAATTAACAGTGAAGGAAAGAAAAGTTTCTACAAAAAACAAAAGCAAAAAAAAAAAAAAAAATCTCGCAGTCTGGCGAAATAAGTGTTGATTCTGGAAAACAATTTTTTCAATGCATTACATTTGGCTAACGTTTCCCCTACCTGGTAATACATTTGCCAAAATAGTGGGGCGAAGGTAACACGTAATAAAAAGGTTAACATCACTCATACACAAAGAAGAAAAAGCGTTAATAATGAAAGAAAATCACAGCTTGTCTTCTAACGGTTTTTGAATATTTAAGTTCATTTCCAGTTAGCGGTATTTCTTTCCGTTGGCTGTTTGGAGCGTAAATGACTCGTAGAAAACTGACACGTCACAAAATTTCAATACGTTATGGCTTCCGCAATATTCATCCAACATTCGTTTTTCACATCAACCCTGAAGAATTTTCGGCAACAGATTATTAGGATGTATAGTTTGAGTCTTTATAAGACCTGCAAATTCTCCAAAAGTAGAATCTTTGATAAAGTTTTGGAAATAATGGGAAAAATGTGTGTAGTATACTCTTTTATGATTGGAATGATATCGAATATCCACAATATCTTCATTTTACCATTTTTAAGATAGATGCCACTTCAAACGTTTAACATTCGCGTTGCAGACAGTCCTGTCGGCATGGCGAACACTTTTCGGCATGACAGTTTTAAATGCCATGCACTGCCATTTCATTTTTGGGAATTTTTTCTGAAACTATTTTCAAAGTTACACCCTAACTATCTCATACGTATGATTCATACCACTCCTTTACTGTCAATATTTGATGTTCCTTCCTCAAACCATAAAACCGAATCACGATCATGTGTTCATTTCATCATTTTTATATAAAATACATAGCTATCGGTACATACAATGATTCACCCATTCTCGACAGCATCCTAAAATGCACTCAACTAAGAAAATATTACCTCAAATATTTGCAGGATACTATAGTCCATGTACGTATCATGATATTCTTAGGCGAACGAACAAAAATAATGCAGGAAACAAGATACACATATTTCATACTTTCACTTCAAACATCGATAAAAAAAATATATGGTATATAATAATAATATATAAAGAAAAAAAAGCTGTTTTTACTTCTCCGAATAAACTTATACGTTCCATGTAATCTTATCATGGCTTAATGCCAAACCGAGCAAACGCAATTTCCTTTCAGTGTAACAAATCCCGGGCATGTTGCATATTTAATACGCGGAAAAGCAAAGGAAAATAAAGGCTGAAGACGTATAGAAGAAGAACATCTCGTCAAGAAGCAACTGGGGTTACACTGGAATGTTTGTGAGACAGACATATATAGACATATGTACTATATTTATACGTAAGATAGAAGAACTATATATAAAAAATAATATAGGAACGTGGAAGAGTATAAAAAAAAAGAAAGGAAGCCTCTTCATGGGCGATGCTTTCAAAGAAATGTATAGCCGAGAGGAAAAAACTCTTTACTCTATTTCTTTCCCGTTTCTGTGGTCTTC
Organism: Pholcus phalangioides; assembly: GCF_987345545.1. Taxonomy (NCBI): domain Eukaryota; kingdom Metazoa; phylum Arthropoda; class Arachnida; order Araneae; family Pholcidae; genus Pholcus; species Pholcus phalangioides. Next base: position 3,535,424 of record NW_028301606.1, read on the forward strand.
TTAGTAGTCACCGATGGATGAATGTATGTATAAAAAAAAATACTAAAAGTAGAAGATGCCGTATAACTCGTATCAGTCCAACCATTAAATTTTATCCAACTTGTTCACATACAGTACGAGTATGGCTTCAGATACTTCACAGCTGTATGGGATGGAATTGGATAAATGCTCTATAGACATTTCACAACCTCTAAAGGATCGCTATAACTCAAAGCCTTTTTATTGAGATCATTGAGAAGAGCCAAGAATTTCGTAAAAGTTTGCTATCATGCCAAAATATTGGTGTTTTTACATTGGACTGAAATATTCATATAAATTGCACTGTATCGGCGTTAAAATCATGAAAAAAGAAAATTCACAATTTTCCTACAAATGTGTAAGCAAAAGTTTACTTAAAATTTTTCTTCACTGTGTGTAGCATTTATAATGTCAAATGTTGTGAAAGTTTCGTAAAAAATGTGAGGAAACCTCACATGGTATAAACAAAAACATGCGATGAAAATTGCAATTTTTATAAGAAACATTTATATCTTCGTGAACGGGCGTGCTATTTTCAAGAAAATACATACATGTATTGCACAAACTCAGTTAAATATTCTGTTAATTTTTTGGCAGAATTTGCATTGGAAAGTGCGAGTTCAAGTATTATGTTTACATGTACAAAATTACAGACGCTACAAATGTCATGGCTTATTTGCTTAAAACTCGCAAGTAGTCGAAATGAAGTTGTTACTCGGTGTAAAATTATCCTATTGCTGAGTATTTAACTCATTAGTTTCTGATACGAATCCAGATTCGAGTACAGGTGCTTTACTCTATCCCTCCGTAATCACTGTATCTACTGTATAGCCGAGAGGAAAAAAGATTGTGGTCTAGCAGTCACCTTCTATAGATGACTATACAGAAAAAAAGATCCGAAAAAAATGAAAGATACTGTAAAGCTTTTATCAGTCTAACCATTTAATTTTATCCAACTAGTTCATATACAGTACAAGCAAGTAGGCCTCCAGATACTTCAAAGCTGTATGGGATGGAATTGGATATTGTTTTACTAGACACATTTCACAACCTCTGAAGGATCGCTATATCTCAAAGCATGTATTTTTAGATCATTCTGAAGGGCAAATAATTTTGTAAAATGTTGGTATCATGACAAAACATTTGTGATTTACAAGAAAACCTCTGTTAATGACCGTTAATGAGGGGTTTGAAATACATGTCTTTATTATGCAAGGGAAAATTATTATTAGGCAATAAAAGAGAGGTCTCCCTTAAGAGGAGTTTCACTGTATATAGTATTTCGTATCAGTATTGACTGGTTTTTTTCTTCAATTTTTTCTCGTTTAACCTCATTTAACCCCCCCCCCCCGAAAAAAAAATATTAATTAAAAATTTATTTTCTGTTTTTAGCAATTCTGTAATTTATTTAATATACAGTTGAATGAGGTCATATTGGTTCCTCGCGTATAGCGTTATTAAGTAAGGGTCACGGCAGATTTGTGCAGAGAATAATTATAATGAATATTAATTATGCCATCGATGAAAACATTGAGTTTTCAAACTCAACTTGAGTTTTGAAACTCATGTTGTTCATCGAAAAATGTTGTTCACGAAACTCATCGAAAAAAATGTTTCATTTGAAACTCAATTCTATAACGACAATTCCAATTCCAATTTCCTATATTTTTCGTGCTAGCATATGGTAACCTAAATCATAGTGAAATAACAACTCAGTCTATATTATTTGGAGGCATTAAATTATAGTTTAGCACTTCAAAATATTGAAGACGGAAAACCTCCGTTACAATCAGGAAATTTTGTGAAATCATCGTTGATTGACTCTGTTACATAAGATTTTCCACGGTCATTTCAACTTTGATAATTCTGGTATCCCAGCTAAATCGTCCTACCTCTCCAGAAGACTCGACAGACTGCTTTGAATATAGCTTCTTTCCCCATGCCGTGAATGGATCAAACTCCCCAGCTCTGTTGTCCAATCCTCTACTATCACTAGTTTTTTGTCCAACATCAAACAATATTTTTGTCACTTTCAATCACATCTCCATGTATAGGCCCCCAACAACATCTTATAAATAAATGAATAAAATAAATTAAAATAAATTTAGTTCACTCTAATTCATCTACGCGTGTTACGTCATATTATTTTAATAACCGGCTGAGTTGAAATGTATATTTGGTTTCATAAAATGATATGCATTTCAATATGGAACACTTATGAAGAAGAGAAAGGGAAAATATGCTCAACTTCAGCGAGAATAGATTTTTTACCAAAATTGATTTTTTTCTCCTAGTTTTCACCATCTGTCGCCATTAACGGTTTGGTAACACCTTTCACTAATTACCAAAAAATTAAATTTCAAACGTTGCTCTATTCGTTTTCAAATCATGGAACTAATTATATTTCACTTAAAGTCTTAGGAGGTTGCTCATTTCTTTTACGAAAGGGCTCTTTGAAGAAAGGTTATAGTGATTAGTTTTGTTATCTATTGTATTCCACACAGAATGAACGAATTCAAAATTTCCTATATTTATTTCTGATGTTCAAGACAATCGTTTGCTATATTTTGGCAAATGGTTCACTGCACACAAACTATTGGATGACAATATTTCAAATAAATTGCCTATATTCAGATAAGCTTATATTTTTTCTTGCGAAATTTCTCGTGTTAACCATTTAGCGATTCTTGTAGGATACTGGGAGGTCAAAGGAAATAACCTATTTTTGCTTTCTGAAATGGACTCGTCCAAACTTTTCCTGATCACTTAACCCTTTCTTACCATTCAGTTTCTATATAGAACTGTAACAAACAAGAGTGAAATTCATCGTGAAGCTTGAGTGGAGCTTTGGAAATCTAACTGATGGGGCGTCTACGCTCTTGCCTTTCTCGTTCCCGCCCCTAACGAGAGTTGTCAAGTATCCCTCCCTGCCCTTTCACAATAATTTTTTATATACCCACACCCCCATCTCGGCCGTTTTGGCTGTTAGCTTATAAAACCGTCTGGCTGGTAAAGAGTTAAACCAATTCACGAAAGTCGCGTGCGATCCTGGTAATTGCTTTCACTGCATCAATATGTTTATTGCACAGAAAAAAACTGAAGTTTTGAAGGTATGAAATTTGATCCAGAACACTGGTTCCCGATTGGGTCTGCCTAGACCCCCAGTGATTCACGACCTTCTTACTAGCAGTCCCCGACCAATATATAGGGTTATCGAAAAAAAATAATAGTAAGTTGAAAAATAATCTAAATAAATTTTTCAAAATAAAAGTTAAGTAAAAATTAATTAAAGGCTGCAATGTTGGTGTTAAACTGTAATAGTAATACTGTTATGTTTTTTGCCAAAATTTATTTGCGGGTGATAGGTTCTCGATGAGAGTATGAAACTTTGTTTTGGTTCTTCTGCAGTCCAGTAGATGACATTGCTATCATATCAAATTCACTTGTTACCGGATGGAAAGTTCTCCATTGTTCAAGAATATTCTCGTTGAAAGATGGTTGTAGTTTCTGCTGCTATAAATAGGGTTCTGTAATAGACGTCAAGATTTCTCCGGGTGTCCAGGGCTAAAAGGTTTGGAAACCACTGATCTAGAACACGTTACAATGAGTGAGGCTATTGCAAAGTTATGCATCTTAAACACATTTGTTCACTTGTTCTTCAAACACGTGTACTGATATTTGAGTCGTTGAAATTTATATTTTAGTTTGCTATTGAATTATTGACCTTAGAAGGCGACGTAATTTCCAGTTTTCATGCCAAATGCACAATTTGCAGGAACTACCTACAGCAGAATCTCTTGATTATGGGACTAAAAATTTTGTACTAAAGAGGAAGATTGCCCGTCATCTGGTACCCCCAATACATTGAAGCCCGTTGACAATTTTTTTTCGAAAATGTGTACGTTAAGGTTAACACATACTACAAAGTGTCTGTTATGGAAGGGTCCGCTGTATCACGAAACGATACAAAAATATCTTCAGAACGAAAAATCACAGCAATACTGTTATTTTAAATGCAAAAGCGTAAACTAAACTGAATTCTTGGATTTAAAACAGCTTAGTTTTTTAAAAAAAAATATGATTATTATACCAGTGCTTTACATTAAAAAATGATATCTAATCTCACTTGGAATGTTAAATATAATTATTTTTTTGTACTTTAGAATATGTGCTTGAATACTATTCAATATAGCTTTTGATGAATTATTGCACTTCATTGTTATATATTGAATGTATTTGGTCACCTTTTCATCTAGATGAACTTGATTACATTTATCAAATAAAAACAATTGTTTACGTCGTATCAGGAATTTTGAATAAATAAATGCATAGGATAGAGTGAGGCTAATTTAACAAACCCAAGTTTCTAATTATTTAAAAAAAAATTATTTTTTTTTTATTGTCAAACACAAACATATATAGCCACATCGTTGTGCATTTTTCCTGTTGCGACGGTGTATTTGTATTTTTATGATAACATATTCAAAATAAACGATTCCGCCTATTTTTTGCAGCGATAAGTAATTTTATACATCAACACTTTCCTCCCAATTGTCTCGCGAACTTAGAGTCTTCTTTGACATAAAAAATAAACCCACAAAAATAAGATATGTAAATAGTATGATGTATTAGGAGTATTAAACTTTTAATCTGAGTCATTGATATTTTTCTCTAAATTAATTTACTTCAGTTGTTTTGACTGTCTTTTCAAGGTGTTCTTGTCGAAATTTTGATTAATCCTATTTTTGAATGCATTAATCTTCTTAGAAAAAATATTTTCGTCTTTCCTGAAATAATTAGGAATGATTCAGTTCTTTGTGATTCATGTTGGAATAATATCATTTTCCCCCTTTTTCTGTGTGTATGTATTCATGTTCTTTCCCCATATACGCAACGTTTCCCTCTTTTGGGGACTTTCTTTTTTCCCTCCACTTCACCGCTGCTGTAGTATAGTTATTCTTTTTTGCTTGTATAAAATGTCGTTCGTCTGACTAGACGTGTGTTTCGTTTTTCTCTCTCGTCGTCGTTTCTTTCTTTTCCACACTCTGCCCGCCCACAGGTTATGGGCCCAGAGCATCACCCAGAGACGTATCTTTCGTTAGAAGTTTAGTTTCCATTCGTTTTATCGTGTGCATTCGCAACGATAATGGCCAGCATCAAGGACAATATTGTCAAGCTGAACAATCACAACTATTCGAACTGGAAATATAAGGTTAAACTTCTGCTAATGAAAGAGAAACTTTTCAAGAAAGTCATCGAGAACGACAGGCCGGATCCAGGTGAAGCGAATCGAAGGACCCTCGATCTATGGGAGGAAGCCGACAGCCAAGCACAAGCGTACATTGGACTAACTGTCGAGGATGATCAGCTCATTCACATCCGTGATAGTAAATCCGCGAAGGACATGTGGATCGCCCTGAAGGAGTATCACGAGAAGAGCACCCTCACCAACAAGGTTCACCTGATGAGGACAATTTGTTCCCTGAAACTAGAAGAAGGCGGAAATGTTCCCGAGCACGTCGTCCGCATGCAAGAACTTTTTCTGAAGCTGAGGGACCTCGGCGAGGAATCCTTATCGGATAAATGGAGTACCGCCATGCTACTCAGCAGCCTGCCAAGGAGCTTCGACCCGATGATCACCGCATTGGAAACACGTGCCGAAACCGAGTTGACGTTCGCTGTTGTCCAGCAAAAGGTCATCGCCGAATACGAAAGAAGGCAGCAACACGCGGATCCAGGCAGTATCCTCACCGAAAGAATGATGAAACTCGGATCAAGCCACATCGAGAGGAAAAACTCCATAAAGTGCTATTTTTGCAAGAAGCCCGGCCACGTCAAGAACAGATGCAGAAAATACGCAGAGTGGAAAAGGAATCATCCGGAGAAAACGTCCAGGAGCTCAAGTGAAAATAAAGTGAGCGCCGCTCAGCAAAAGGATACCTTGCTGTCACTAGGCATACGGTCGGAAAACTGGATTGTGGATTCTGGTGCCACGCGCCACGTGAGTAACGATATCAATTTTTTCACGTCGTTAGATAACTCGTATAAAGATAATATTGAAGTCGCAAACAGTGAAACAGTTCATGTGCTAGGCATAGGTTCCGGGAATATGCTATTGAAAAATTCAGACGGTTCGGTGACAAAAGTGTTACTTTCGAATGTGTTGTATGCTCCCGATGTCGTCAGTAATCTAATATCCGTTCGTCAGCTAACTTTGCATGATGCTTCCGTGAACTTTCATAGTGATTATTGTGAAATTCATAAAGATGGAAAGCAGATTGGTATCGCTGACTCTGTCGGAAATCTGTACAGATTACGGTTTTGTCAGTTACATAAAGTAAATACAGTGACTGGACATAAAGAAAATTGCGTACACACATGGCATCGAAAAATGGGTCATAGAGATATAGAAACCATCAAGAAGATGCATGCTGAAGGACTTGTTCATGATTTGAAACTCATTGACTGTGGTATCAACATGTCCTGCGATACGTGCATGAAAGGGAAACTTTCGAGACTACCATTTCCCAAGAAATCCACGAGTGAGTCGAGCGCACCGCTAGATCTAATTCATACCGATGTGTGCGGCCCGATGAAAACGATCACACCAAGTGGAAACCGGTATGTTGTCACGTTCATCGACGATTATTCGAGGTACACTCAAGTACATTTTTTGGCACAAAAATCGGACGTATCCGATGCTCTAAAACGGTACCTGAATCTTGTTGAAAATGAATTCGGTCGAAAAGTAAAGGTGATTCGATCCGATCGAGGAGGTGAATACCTAAACCGAAACTTGAGGAAATTCTTAGTTGATAAATTCTTAGCTAACTGCGGCTTATTCTCCACAGCAGAATGGGGTAGCAGAAAGGAGAAACAGGACTTTGATCGAGATGGCCCGTTGTATGCTGATCGATGCAGGCTTACCGAAGAACTTTTGGGGTGAAGCTGTAATGACTGCCAACTACATTTTGAATCGAGTTCTAACTCGAGTAAAGGAGAAAACTCCTTACGAACTGTGGACGAACAGGAAGCCTACCATCAAGAACCTACAAGTTTTTGGATCGAAGTGTTTCGTTCATGTACCAACGGAGAGGCGTCAAAAACTCAATAACACAGGGGTACAAATGATTTTCCTTGGGTACGACGAGGAGTCGAAAGCCTATCGCTGCTACAACCAATCATCGAAAAAGGTCGTAATCAGTCGAGATGTCAGGTTCTGTGTAGAACATCCAGTAAGGGACAATTTCGACGCGAGTAAAGATGATGTTCGTGAAACCGAACTTACTGGCTCCGTGGAAATAAAAACTCAGGAGGAGCGATCCAAAAACCCATCAGAGGACGATCCCAGAGGTGACGGATCCCGAATTCGTGTTTCACAAAGGTCAACTAAAGGCATCCCGCCCAAGAGATTCGAAGTGATGGGAGCAGGTGACAACCATCGCATGGGGAATTTCTCCGAGAAATTGACGGATGAAGACAGTGATGATGAGGAACGTCCAACCTGCAGTCGTATTCCTGACAGAAGGCACTTCAACGACGGGTTCATTGTGCATCAAGCCAGTTTGTGTCGTGGTGAAGATCCAGAAACATTAGAGGAAGCTATGGCCAGCCCCGAAGCAGATAGATGGCGAGAGGCTTTAGATATTGAAGTAAAAGCTCATCTTCATAACAATTCGTGGGAACTTTGTGATCTTCCAGCAGGAAGAAAACCTATCAAAAGTCGTTGGACTTTCAAAACAAAGAGAAAGGCCAATGGTGACATAGAAAAATACAAAGTTCGTCTCGTTGCCAAGGGATGTTCACAGAAATATGGTCTGGACTATGAAGAAACGTTTTCGCCAACAGTGAAGCACAGCTCCATCAGATTTCTGATCTCTCTAGCAGCTCAACATGATCTGGACATAGATCAGATGGATGTGGTCACAGCATTTCTCCATCCGGAACTTGGAGAAGAGATATATATGGAACTTCCAGACACGGAACATTTTCCAAAACGACACTGTCGACTGAAGAAAGCCATTTATGGGTTAAAACAAGCCAGTAGACTATGGTATGACAACTTAAGTCAGGCATTGTTGCAGTCGGGTTTAAAAAGGTCAAAAGCAGATCCGTGCATATTTTCTGAGAACTACAACGGAAAATCATCATCGTAGCCGTTTATGTCGACGATCTTCTTATTCTTTCCAATGACAAAAACGAAAAGAACAGAATCACAAGGGAGCTGAAACAGGCGTTCCAGATGAAAGATCTAGGTGAAGCCCACTATATACTCGGAATAAGGATAATCAGAGATCGCAAAAACAGAGTGATAACTCTGGACCAACAGAGATACATCGAAGACGTCTTGAAACGATTTTCTATGGAAGAAAGCAAGCCGGTCAATACACCTATAGCCTCCGATCAAGATCTCACTAGAGACATGTCGCCGAAGAATGAAAAAGATCGCAGCCAGATGAAAAAGGTTCCATACAGAGAAGAAGTAGGATCCTTACTATATGCTTCACAAGGAACTCGTCCAGACATCAGCTACGCCGTAGGAGTGGTGAGCAGATTCGCCAACGACCCTGGTCAAGCTCATTGGTCTGCCGTGAAGCGTATTATGCGCTATCTGAAGGGAACTCTCGCCAAGAAGCTCGTGTTCCAGAAAAACGAAGGGGAGTTGATTGGTTACACCGACTCAAACTGGGCCGGATATAAAGATGACAGGAAGTCAACTACGGGCTATGTCTTCTGCAATGCCGCCGGAGCCGTCAGCTGGAATTCAAAGAAACAACAAACGGTCGCTCTTTCCACAACAGAAGCTGAGTACATGGCAATAAGCTCAGCCGTTCAAGAACTTCTCTGGCTACAGCAACTCAAGACCGAATTGCAAGGTTGTGTCAGCAAACGCATGACTTTGTACTGTGACAGCGCAAGTGCCATATCACTCGCCGGTAATCATGTTGTGTCCAGTCGCGTGAAACACATCGACATCAGGCATCATTTTGTTCGCGAGAAGATCAGTGAAGGTCATCTGGACATTCAACATATAGACTCTAAAGTCAACCCAGCCGACGGATTTACAAAAGCACTTGATATTGTGAAATTGAGAAATGTTATGTTTATTTACGGGCTCAAATGAAGTGGGGGTGTTGGAATAATATCATTTTCCCCCTTTTTCTGTGTGTATGTATTCATGTTCTTTCCCCATATACGCAACGTTTCCCTCTTTTGGGGACTTTCTTTTTTCCCTCCACTTCACCGCTGCTGTAGTATAGTTATTCTTTTTTGCTTGTATAAAATGTCGTTCGTCTGACTAGACGTGTGTTTCGTTTCTCTCTCGTCGTCGTCTCTTTCTTTTCCACACTCTGCCCGCCCACAATTCATGTCAGCAGTCTGAGTGTTGAGCTACTGTGTGGTCGTGTGAGCATCGTGCTGGACTCTCATCGTGAGAATCCAAGTTCCAAACCCAATGATGGCACAGTGGTGGTGAATTTATGTTAGCTTTCTGCGGTTTTCCAACTTTGAGGTGGGAATATCTCCCATTTTAAAAATCCGCAGAGAGCCGGTGGACCTTCAACAGGATACGTACAAAATATAACAATTCAAACATTTACCATCTCCATTTAAAAATATGGATGTCAGATGGCAGAACAGCAAGGATGCGCGAATCAAGCACCACGTTGATAACATGAATATATTAGGTTCACGCATATAAATATACAGCCCGTCCCAACATGTACCGATTCCTTAGAAATTCCTCAAAAGGAATATGTACGTAGTCATAGACTAAAGATATTATTAAAGATATTATTCTTACTCTGTGTACGTAGTACGTGTATGGTTAACTAGAAGTGGTCTGAGTTTTTTCATTCAGTTGGAGAAAGCAATTAACACTCTGTATCCTGACGGTACTTCGAAGCACCAGATTTCATCATTTGTTTTGTACTGACTAATTGTTTCAGAATTATTGTTCTTTTTTGTCTATAATTAGAACTAAAATGATCTACCAAATAATTTGCTTGATAACTACTTATTATTATCATTACATTTATACTTTTATTTTAATTTATTACAAAAAAGTATTAAATATAAGTAAAAAATAATTAAATATAACTAATATACAATAAATATGTAATAAATATATAATAATATATAATAATTAAATATATTAAATATAAGTTAAAAAAAAGTAAATATTAAATTTATTGCACAATGTTCTTCTTATTATACTTTTCGAGATGTCGGATATAAAGGGTAAAAAAAATTCAACTGAAATTCGGTATTGTTTCATTCGCCCTATTCACCTTACTGTACGTCGCAAAATAAATTATCTGTGACAAACTTTCATGGGAAAAACATGCAAGATATACAAGATATTAGACGTTCACTTAGTTATCTAAAAATCACAGTAAAAAATTCAGTAAATTTGAATCGTGCTCAATCCTGGACAAAAACTCTCTTGGCAAGAGGAAGAACTTTCACTCACGAAAAAACGAAATGGTGACGACCACATAAGCTCTTGCTTAATTATTGAAATATGAAAAAAAATAATTTTCCCTTCAGTCACACTGTTCTAAAAATATCTAATAAAAGTTGTCCTCTTTAGACACCGACAAAGCAAATTCCATGTTTTCAAGTGCATTATTCGCTTGGATATTTAAATTCAAAAACAGCAGAGAATAAGGAGCAGCATGAAAGAACCGCATAAACTAAAGGATAAGCTTATGCTACTCTTTATATGCTGTTCTTCTTCTAATTTTCAGCAAGTTTTGAATTCAAATATCTCAGCGAACTTACGTTACAGCTTTACTTGAAAACGTGGAATGTTTTTTTTTGTTGAGCTTTAGAAGAGACAGGGCAACAACTTTTTCTTTAATTAAGTTTTTTAGGGCAGGATAACCAAATAAAAAGTTACCGTTTTAAATGAATAACTATGCAACACCTTGCAATATGAATGACGTATCTAAGGTCTACACGTTATTTGGGTACTTTTTCCAATGGGAAGTATGCTTTTGGGATCAATGATTCCCGAGTTATTCCAGGATAAAGACTTTCCTATGTGCCCTGTATAAAAAATAGCTGTTTGGAACCCCCAATAAATACTTGATCTTAGATCCAATTAGTCCTCATTTGCATCAAATGACAGCAGTACAAGAGCAAAAAATAATGACATTTTTACATTAAATAAAAATTGAAGTTTTTAATCTATACGAATAGAAGTAATTTCATTCCCACTATAACAGCATATCTGAAATATTTACCAATATTAGTTAATCATTATATACAGCATTATTATTACAAGCAAATAGTAGAGAGTGAATTATTTAATTTTTTTTATACTTCAGTGTGTATCTCCTGATATGGCTTAATGACATTTTTATCCGCCAATGTGTATCCTCTTACTTGGCGTAAATGAAGTAGATAAAATTCACCGGAATGGATGAAATTCGTGATTCGCTCTGACAAGGTATTTCTATTAATTTATAATCATTCCATTATCTTGCAAATTTAATGATATTAAAAAAAAAGCTAGCCTTTATTCAAATTCCATGTTATTCATTAACTTACCAAAAATTCCATCGCCCATTCTGATGCCTTTATATTCTCTTCCATATGTCAAGATTTAAATTTTAATTATTCCTTTTTAATTGGCTTGCAAGTTATTAACGCATGACGTACGAAATTTTACTGCTTTAGTTATTTTACTGCATTTATTAATTATTTATAAAAAAAACTGTGTTTTAAAAGAAAGCAGTCTCGTTAATATAAGCATTAATTAATATCCACTTCACTTCACAAGCCGAGATCTGAATTTCATTAATGTTTCGAACTGATGATAATCACTTTTTTTTTAAATAAAATCAGATCCAATTCCATATATTATTTATGCACAAGGAATATTCTAGAAAATCTCAGATAAAAAATCTATTTGCATATAAAAAAACATTTTGCACGTAAATAAAATAATATAATGTTTCAGAATGTCTTTACCATATAACGTTTTTAAATTAAAATTCCAAAGAATTGGTTTTTTTTGTATAAATTTCTAAATATGCTCGTGCATTGTCTTCGTTAAGAGATTATTAACAATGATAATTCTAGTCCTTTATGAAGAAAATTACATATTTTGTTTATCGTTTTTTTACAAAAAAAATGAATTTAGTCATCGGAATAAAAATATTTCTGTTTTTCTTTCTGATATTTCCATGTCATAGCTTCTCGACACTTATTAATAATAAAATGGTAATTTTTTTGTCGTTCAAAAACTGAAATTTTGTCTTTTTTTCTGTCAAATGACGAGAAATTTAGATATAAAAAATTTTTTTTTCTAACCTTTCAGATTTGAAATATTAATTACATTTTTCAGTCGCATATATATTTTTTTGTATAATTTGTTTATTATTTCCACGATGTATATTCCTGAGAATGTGATTTTAATTCAGATTTTAACTTTATTTTTTTAAAAGAGAATTGTTCTCGATTGCATTTCTGAATTTTCTTGAACTGTACTTTCAATATTGGATGAATTTTTTATACGTAGATGAAAATACGTATCATGAAATGAAAAAAAATCATCATTTATTATGATTTTATTAGAGTCGTATGTGTGTGTTAAGTTGAATGCAAATATATGGTTTATGCATTCGTTTTTTCTCTTTTAATTGAAATATATGATGCTATGAGTTATTAATTGCTGTATATGTTATGGTAAATGTAATAAATCCTACTTTTATGCAGAATCACCGAGAATTTTGATACATTTCCCTAAATTAATCACTTTTTCCGGTGATTATGCATAGTAGCTAAACGCGCTGTTGGTAAATTCAATAAGTACTAAAAATTATTGATGTTACTGGTGATCATGATAATAACCAAGCGTAGCGTCGTTGGCAAACATGGGGAATCGTATATGTGTTGCATCATTATACATGTGTACGATCGTAAAATTAGTTATCATTATACAGGAGTACGATCGAAAAATTAGTTATCATTACCTCGGAATCCCACTCATTCATCATACATACACTCACACAGACTGATTTGGATTTTTTTTTCATATTTATCAAATTCACAAATTGCACTAGTTAATATGCATAATCACACATAAAGGCGATAAATTTCAAGTATTTATCTAATTTACCAACGACACTTGGCTGTTAGCCATAAACGCCAGTAAAAGTGATAAGTTTAACAAACTTACCACGACGATTTGTAAGTATGGATAGCCGGTTATTATGTGTAATAACTGATTTATCACATTTACTGTAAAATATGCATAGACAAACTTGCGTGTAACGACATCGACGATTCCATAAATTTTTTTCAACACATAACGGACGTTGAAATTCCTAATACCAAAAATATCACCGAAAGGAAAAGAATAATATGCATGAAGTTGTTATCTCATTATGATTAGGGTGAGCATATTTGAACGAGAAAATTATTTAAAAAATTGAGATCATAAATACTAGACTCCGCCAAGTTCCACCAAAGATCTTACAATCGTCGAAGAAACCCACAATTATTGCGGGCAAATAACCTTTGGCGAAAAATAAAAGTAAAGTTGAGTACTACTACTTAGCCTTACATGAACCTCGTACATTACTTTGGGGAATTTCAAACTAATTGCTTCATGCCAGAATGTGTATTACCAAGGTATTTATATTTTCATATTTTTGCCTGTTTTGTGTTTTGGTTGTGGTGCCTTCTGTCTTCCATATTTTCAAATGATGGACACGTGAATTTACATTTCCATGCTACGTAAGTATCGTGTTGAACATCTGCCCGCTCTCAGCGAAAAGATTTTTTTAAACATGCTCGCATTCGTGCCTTGGTTGATAAACCGCAGGAAACCAACTTAAGCCGAACACCACTAGGTTAAAACTTGGATCCTCGTGATACAATATAGTGCTACAGCAACTCTGCAGTAAATCAAAATTTATTTCACGAAAAAAAAAAATTGAAAAAAGCTTCAGTTTATTTTTCCAAATTTTATAAGCAAGACTTACTAACATTATTCTCAATAGGAATCAATCATAAGAACTACGAATTATTGACATTACGCCAATGTGTCGTTATAACCGAGTTCGACTGTTACTTGCATTATGTTCAAATAAACTATACAATTAAACACGCATATAGATTATTTATATTCTTTTCAGTTATCTCAACATTTTGAAAATCCACGCATGACGCAAGCAAAAACCCACCAGCCAAATTGTTTACTTTTGTGTTTCGAAGCCAGATGGCTGGAGTTGACAATTATTGCATGACGAGCTCTCCACAGAAACAGAAACAAACTTCACGTTTGGCTCACAAAACACACACGCACATCCTGACATGCACCCATTCGTTAGAGGTAGCGTAGATGAATATAGGCGAAGTGCATGCACGAATTAGTAGTAGTAGTTCTCTATATTCTGTCTGGATTAACCTTCGAAGAATGCTCCAGTGTAAGTTCTACACGTTATTTTGTTTCACACATTTTTTCATCTCAAAACTCACCTAAATATCTTCAGATAAGCCGTAAGTCCATGCTCTCGATTGGTCATTAGAAGCATTCAGTACGTGTATTAAGTCAACTCACGTTCTCGTTATCTCTTTGGTGAAAAGACTACTTGTTCAGAACATTTACTAATTGCTCAGAAACTGAATGACACTTGAACTTCTCATAGGAAGGGCACGTGGTGCTTCAACTAGATTTAGCCTGAGAATTTTCAAAACTACTCGTTTACGAGTTTGACCCTATTAATCACCAATTCCCCATGCTAGTTATGTGTGCAAGAACAAAATTCACGTCATAGTGTTCGACTTGGTTGTTGGTATTGTGTATGCTTGTGTAAATCTAATTAAGTGTTAATTTTTGGGATAGAATATTTCCCTTTTCAGAAATGCTAATTTTTAAAGAATATAACAATAATTAGAAGCTTTACTTCTCTGCGAAAGACATACAACATATCACGCATGCGTAACCAATGAAAGCACTTGAAAATAGTTATAATTTGGTATGTATTGAGAGCCTCAGTTTTATGATGGTAAATTAATTGCTGAATTCACTCCAGCGACCTTATTTCAGTTATTTGAATATTTTCAAACGGTAATTTCACGCTATAAAACGAAATAACGCTAATACTTCCGACAAAGAAGATAATTTCAGGCAGAGCATTTTGCATTATCGTGTTTCTTCCGTCTTCAGCACCAGAAATCGGATAAATATTCGAATAATTTTGGGATAAGAATGCGGTTGGAGTATCAAATATATTTCATTTTCGTAAGCTATTCATATTTTAATGAATCAGCAAATTTGAAAACAAACCTCTTGTGCAACACCTACTTCAAGTCATTATCCGAATGTGTTTGCGTATTTTGATTATTTTATCTTATGTGACAGACCGTGAAAACACTGAAGTAACCCACCGAATTAAATTTATTAAAAATATAATATAAGCGACCGTGACTTCTTGTATGGTTTTGAAAGAAATATCGCAAGCGAAAATGTTTTGTGTACTTTTTAATATTGCTAGGGTCTTGTTTGTTGGAGAATGTAGCAGGATATGGTATTAAAAAACCAGTTTTAAAAGTTTGTGGTGCTTATTCTGATGCTAACACACGCTAGTTTATGTTTTAGAAACAATATGTCGAAGAAATTAACTGCGAAAAAAATTATTATATAACTTTCAAATATCATTCAGATATGATACTTTACAGCTTTCAGAATTGGTTCTGAATATTAAGAAAGTATTTACGAAAATAAGTGTACAATAATTTAGTATGTATGTATTAAGTAAATACCAGTTACATGGGAGTTAAATTTTATCCTGGGAAGTGCAGTGAATACGCCGATGGACACTTACGTAAACGTTATATATGCAGTAGGCCTATTTTTTAATATTTCTCATTCTGGCACATAAACTCATGTATAGCACGAAAAATACGGTAATAGGACTACTACTACTGAACCGCACACATGCACCTCGTCTATATTTCTTTATAGAATCTCTAACGAATAAGCACATGCTGGAATGTGCGTGTCCGTGTTGGGAAATTAACGTCAAGTTTGATTCTTAGGAATGATTGTAATGCTTTTGTGTTTAAAATGTGCTGCCATCTCACTTTTAAATTCGGAACCAGAATTTCGGAAATTTTGCCTGGTTTATTTTTGCTTAGCGTATAACTTACGTATTAGCGTCATTCCTTATGTTGACAAATTTTTCACCAGATTTGTAAAGTGTTAGCCAAATGAGACCTGTTTGGAATTTTTTTAGCGAAATCAACACATTTTCGCCAAAATGTGGCAA
The DNA here is from genome assembly GCF_987345545.1 of Pholcus phalangioides. Lineage (NCBI taxonomy): Eukaryota > Metazoa > Arthropoda > Arachnida > Araneae > Pholcidae > Pholcus > Pholcus phalangioides. Next base: position 3,551,725 of record NW_028301606.1, read on the forward strand.
TTTGTTTACCTTTAATATCAAGTTAAATTGTGCTGGGAAAGCTGCATACAGTGCGTTGTGTTTATTACGCGATCGTTTTACGCGCTGAAATATTAATAAATTTTTATTTTACCTTTTTACAACAACAATTTGGACTACTTTGAAATTTTTGTTCTAGCCTACAAGATTCACACAGAACTTGATCTTTTTTTTCAGATGAAGGTTTATTCTGGGGCGTATTTAAAGGATTGGATTTTGATTTTTGTATAGCGTAAGGGCCAATTAGGTCAAACTGTGCCAAAACAAATGATCAATTAAAAATAATTGTGCTTGTCATGTCAGAAAAGCAGGTGTATTTATAAGGGGGAAATTGCCCAACTCTCTTAACAGAGACGGACTTCAGGATGTTGCCGTTCTAGGCACTATTAATTTTGCCACCCCTTTGCTTGTATATGTGTATTTCGTTTCTTAATTGTTTTCCCAAAAAACACGCTTACCTCACCCTTTCCGGGTTTTCAATTTTCGAAATGAAAGCCATGTCTTTACTGTCTGTTGTTCGAAATATGGTTTTGAGTAGTGGCTTACTGTTTCATACGCATATTCATCACATAAATGAGGTGCCGTAATCGTGACAATTTGTAAGTGTCATCGATTTCGTTCATTATGCTGGTTGTGTTACTCAGTTAATTGAGTTGCAGAATTACAATAAGAAGCTGTGATGCAACATGTGTAAATCTTCCAGAACTTCTGAATCGGAACTGGAAAAAAATCTTATCTTACAAATCTTGGAGATAATTTATTCATTTAAGGGGGTGTCATGACCCCTGTAAAGTCGATTTTTCGAACATGACTTAAAAAATATTTTCTTCAATCGTGAAAATCAAATGCAAAAACATTTCTTATCAATTGGGTTAATTTGTTTTTTCTTTCAAAATAAAATTAAAAATTAATTAATTACAGAGTAAATGTGAACAAGAAAAAACGCTTTGAAATCGATTTTCATAAATTGCAGTTTCTGAGCTCATCCGTTTAAGATTTGAAAAAAATTTACTTCACCAAAAATCATGAAATTTTGTAAAAATATTTATACGACATTTTTTAGTGAGATGAACCTCGAACTTTGATATCTGATCATCCGTTAGAATTTGATAAATTTTAAAGTTTGAAAAAAATCCATAAATTTTCAGAAAAATATGAGAATATTCAATATTTGTTTCAAAAAATACTAAGGTTAACTTCTAAATCTGAGGTTCATTTTACTAAACATGGCGAGTAACACATTTGAGAAAAATTCCAGAATTTTTTTTTTAAATCTTATAGAGAACTCAAAAACCTCTGCAGACCTAGGAAATCATAATAATTAACAACCACGTAAAAAATTTGGAAAGTGTACACACACAACAACAACAAAACAGGAAAAAATCTGGTTTGCTTTCTCAATTTCATAGAGTTCTATCATTGTCAAGTTTGAAAAAACGCCAAGTTATATACGTTTAGTGTACGTTCGATGAATTTGGCAGGATTTTGAAGTGGCGTCATCAATTTTTAAAACGTTATAGCTCATTAATTATGGGTGAAATCAAAAAACACTTTTCCGTATTAGTTTTTCACGAGTAATCACGTATGTAATTATTTGGCGGTCGATAGTTACCACCCTGTGTATCTTGGTTAGCAAATTATGAAAAAAATAAAATTAATATAATAATAATACTTCCTTCACATGTGCAATTTAAATTTATTTACTTAAAATGCTCATACTCTATTGAATATTATGCTAAGTGAATGTTATAAGCCTAAGTTGTAAAACATGCAATAAAATTTTGAATTTTTATAAAAAGCATTCATATTTTCATTAATATACTTGCTATTTTCACAACAACTCATACAAACAATGCATATGACTAGTAAATCATTGTGGTAAAGTTACAAATCATTTGCAGCTGTTTATTATACAAAAATTGATCAAAAACATCTTTTTTTTAAAGTTTTAGTTGGTTTCCTAAAATTACTCGTGACTGAACCTGCACTGGAAAAATTAGGTTCGAGTACTATCATTTACATGCCTGAAATTACAGAATCGTGTGATGTCATAGCTCATTTGCCTAAAACTTCTAGGTGGTCATAATAAATTTTTATACGTTCTCTCCGTCCTCTAAGTTCCAATTAAATTGTTGTTGCCCTGTCTCTCCTGAGGCAAACAAATATTTCAGTGTTTCCAATTGGAAAATTTGCGGAGATAATTTAACTTCAAATTCAAAGAAAAGTTGGAAAAGAACAGCATAAATGGGGAGTGGAGCGCTCTCCGTTAGTTCATGGTGTTCTTTCTCCTTTTCCTCCGAATTTTTAAATTTAAATATCTCAACGTACATTGCACTTAAAAACATGGACATTTTTATTGGCCTCAGGAAATACAGCAACAACTCCTTAGTTTGAAGTTAGGAAGCGGGGGGGGGGAGACCATATTTCAACGACATTTAAGAAGATGGCCGACATCGTTTGAACTACTTTTTCCTAATTGAAAGTTGTCTCTAAAACCAAAGGTTCAGGGAAATAGCGATTGGACAACGAAAAGTGCTGACACCCTGTATATGCAATTGCACAAACAATAAGTTGTTCATTTTTTATATCAAATTTTCATAACAGATATTTTTTATTAGCTGAATGAATGCTATTATTCAGTCAAAAATGAAAAATCTAATTTATGGATAGCCATGAAATTAAATTCAATATAAAAGTGGCAAAAACACCAACTGAAATAAACACGCACAGAAAACAAAATCATAAAATCTTCATTTCTGAATATCTAAGATAAAAATTTAATGTTTAGCATTTCTTGAAGCTCTTGTAAAACCAGTTTTCTGTGAAATGAAACTCCCCCCTTATTAACTATTCAAATATGATCAGGTACTACATTGAGATGTTTCTTTTAGAAATAATTTCAATTTTCCAAATATTGATACAACCGTTATTCTAATCAGCCGGAAGAATAATATTATACTTATCGAATCAGTATACATGGGTATATGGATCCGATTTTCTGACGCAAATGTTTTATGCATTTATATTAATCTTTCTAAAATGTTTACTCAATGCAATTCATCCAAATATTAGATTTCTGCGATTTCCGTCATCGATTAAATATTTTCAGAAATGCTAACGATTAGGATGCGGAATAAATTCCCTTCATAATTAAATTGATTAGATTGCAGGATAGAGCTCATGTAATTCTGATTTATATTCTAGAATACGTTTTAGATAATAATTTAAAACGTGATATATTGAGAACATTTAATATTATTTGAATTGTATTGACTTGCTGTTATTTGCAAACAAATACGAAAGAATGGGACATGGGTAACTTTTATAATTATTTCAAAAACATTCGGCTCCGCTGAATCGGTTATCAAGAATTACAGCACACAATACCCGATTAAGCAGGGTATTCGATTATACGAGTAACATTAACGACTGCCAGTTTACAACGTAAATTTATTTCGTACATTTGAAACTGATAAATTATTAATATTTATAAAGATTCCCGAATAAATCAGACATCCAAAATGAAATTAAAGTTATATTTAATATATTACAATGATCACATACCAAAGATTTTTACTTTTCATTAGGAAAGTTAGTGCCCCCTATTGGCTCGACAGAGAAAAAAAGTTAAAGGCATGCATTAAACGTAGCTTCAATACTTGGAAACCAGTGCCTACTGTTGAATGATATTATTATTTTTTCAATCTCAACATATTTTCCACTAATTCCTAATGTTTCATTCAATATAAGCATTATGTATTAAAAAACATACATGTAAATTTAAAAGTTAATAATTTTTTTTTAATACAACATATAAAGGTTGATGATTTTGAAATCAAAAAATATATTTTGAAATTTTTAATCGTAAATGAGTTCGAAAGTTATTTCTTTTAGCTGAAAAATTATTAGGTCAGTTAGAAATCCGCCTAGCTAGCCAGAAAGCGTTTCAATATGCGGGGATAATAAACTCTCAATCCACAGTCTGGATAAAGGCCTCAAACTTCGTATCCAGGTCAAAAGTCATCAATTTAATCGAATTTATCTTCTCTCAACTGCATTTTAAATTTATAATGGAAAAAGGAATGGCTATAAATATAAAATGTGAATGTATTGCCAGCTACTGAGTAAGGAAAGATATTTTCTAGAAATTAGAGCCGAGCTGATCCTCGATAAAAAAAGTTACATGTTGACACCGGAACGCCAACCCGAGTCCTTGAATCCGGGTGGAGATGAAAAACTTTGATTTATTTATTATATCAAAGATATTTCATTTCAAAAATTAGATAAAATTTGGGAAAGAGCAGAGTAAACTAGCGGACAGGTTCATTATGCTGTTCTTTCTAAATTTTCCTGTGATTTTTGAAATTTAAATATTTCCGACACTATTACACTTAGAAACGTGTGAATTGTTTGTGCTTAGGACAGACATGGCAAAAACATTATTTATTGGATTTTTGAGGACTGTGTGTCCATGCAAATATTCAGATTGTTTTTTTATTTTGTGACGCACGGTATTTTTCTTCTCAAAACGTATACAAGGTAATTTTTGAACATATTTTGAGCATTTTTCAAATTTGAACCATTCTCATACGATGAATGGTTGATGAGATATAAAGGCTGCATTTCCTTACAAGATACCCTGTATACTATTAGACACTCCTCTTTAGAGAGCAAAACTTTCGGTCTCACGTGTATCTGTTACTGAGAAATTCCACCCTGCATCATTCCACTGGTTCATTCATTCATGCGTCATTAAAAATGGCCACGTCTGATAAAGCATTTAGCTCACCGACTCTTTGCAGCATTTGAGTTACAAAGCTATTCCGATACCAACTCAGTTCTTAACAAAATACTTCGTTAGCAGAGGATTTTTTCACTTTCAGACTAGATATTGTGAAACAAGAAAAAACCAGCCCGACTTCTACCAAAAAAGTTCTTTACACCGAGCAGTCAGCACTATAGGAGCAATCAATGGAAGTGAAATAAAATCAATTCAAAATTGACCAAAAATTATAGGTCTAGGCCAGTGTTTCCCAACGTTAATTCAAACATTCAAACATTCAAAGCGATGCTAAGGGCGGAATTCCTCAGGAAGTGGCAAACTAGATGGGACAACCCGGAGGCTAACGGTCGCTCTACCCACGAGGTGCTGAAAACTGTGGGTCTGAAAAGTAGCAATTGGAAAAGGGAAGTGGCAATGTTTATCACAGGACACGGGCCATTTTCGGCATATTTGAGGAGGTTCAAACTGATCCCGAATGACAAGTTGCAGGGAGGGCGGGAATGGGTGTCGGCGGTCGGGTGGCTTCGGGCGTGGTCGGGAGTGGCTCTTCGGTTGGGGCCCTTGTTGCGAGGCGTCCGTGTTTTTCTTGCTTGGTGAGGGTGGTGTCCCCGTCCTGTGGAGGGTTCTCTCTCTTGTCCGTGGTGGAGGTTCGTGGGGATGGTCGGGAGTCTTCCTTCGCGGGGGCGTTGTGGGCCGCGTCGGCGGGGCTGAGGGAAGATTGCGCCCGTGGTGCTGTCCTGGCTTGTCGAGCGGTGATGTGCCCTGGGATTGGGGGTTTGGGTGTGGGGGTATGGTTGTGCTGCTTGGTTGGCGGGATGTTGGTCCCGGCCGGCTTGTTTTTTTTTTCCGGCACGCCCACGATCTCACGATCAATGAGCTTATATCGCAAAAGCGACAGAGCCTGGGCGTGCTCAGTTCTATACAAATACTAATACTATACCTTGTGTACATGAGACGAACGTAGTCCGAAAAAAGTGATCAAGATATAAATTTCTGTTGGATCAGAAAACTCATTTTCAAATGTTCTGCAGAAATATATTAATTTTTCTAGAGATAATTAATGTAATCACTATGCATGAAGGGCAACAAAAAATCTCCGAATATTTGTACAAATGGGAACTTACTGAGGCTGTAAAACAGTCCCGAGGATTTATTCTACAAGTACCTATAACAGTAACTATTATAAGCTGGTCCAAAAATATTTAAAATAAGTAGAAGAAAGCCAATTTTTTCGTCTTCAGTATTGTGCTGATCTGTAACCTTTATTACAGTTCAACTTGGTTTATTCGAAGTCTAAAGTCACTGGAAAGAATTTCGAATCATTAAAAATTCGAATTATCCAATTAATCTATCCTATATACCGCAAATGAAACTTTCAAATTTTAACTTAATCATCAACATTTCTTATGATAATAATTATTAATTATTAAAATTTTATCATCATTTACGAAACTGTTTCCCAAATTTTAATGATTCATAATTATCACAATTGATCTTAGCTGCTACATAATTCCACTGTTCTGAAATAAGTATCACTACAGAATTTTTTGATTATACTTAAAGCCGGATTTACGGGAACAGATCATGGTCAACCATTACGAAACCCTTTCCCAAATATTGCTAATCATTATTTTGCTATGAAGGAAATATACATTAATTACGTATTCAAATTTGTACTTTCCATACTCTCTATGACGATAAAAACATTCAGATTGTGAATGGTGCACCTTGGTTGTACGGTACACTCCATAGGTTCAACAATATAATCGATAGTATCAAGTGGTACACAATGCTAAAATTGGAATTAAATTATCAAAGAAAAAGGAAGATAAACATAATTTCCAAACTTTTATTTGTATTTACAGATTTGTTGTAACAACTTGATTTGTGAGATAGATGATTTTTGAGTGAGATAGATGGCTTTTTCCCAGCCCGAGATATCAAAGTAACAGTTATTTTCCGGATATTTTGCTGAGGTGAACTCGGAAATAAAAGGCATCACGTCTCCGCCGGGATTTTAACCCAGGCCCTCTTGCCTACCGGGCAAGCATGCTACCATCAGCACCACTGGAGACATGACCTTGTCTTCCTTATTTCACGCACTGTGGCGCGAAGCACTGAAGTAGAGGCATTAGTAGCCTCTCTCGCGCCACAGTGCGTGAAATAAGGAAGGTAATGTCTCCAGTGACGTAGATGGTAGCATGCTTGCCCGGTATGCAAGAGGGCCTGGGTTCGAGTCCTGGCGGAGACATGATGCCGATCTTTCCGAGTTCACCTCAGTAAAATATCCGGAAAATAACTGTTTCCTTAACAACCTGATTGTTAAAACAAAAAGTCTGGCTTCTCGCAGAATTTTTTTCGAAACTAAACATTTGCTCAAATAAAAAAAAATCATGGGTTTTTTTTACTCCAACTTAAAATCATCCATAAAATTCGAAAAAAAACCCCCATAATTTTTAATATTAATATTAAATTTTAAAACTCAAGGGGGAGTTCGAAAAAGTTCAAATCATCCAAAATTCGAATTACTCAAGTTCTAATGTATATGAAAACAGTTACAAATGCATATATACGTGATCTCTTGATAATAAAAGTTCGAGCTATTCATTATTCTTTCAAAATAATAAACTTCACAAGAAAATCGTACCGAATGATGTTCTCAATCTCAGCGAGAGAAGTTTTCATTTTCATCAAAACGCACATTGCAGTTTAATCACTGCCACGTACTCTGATGAATATTAACCGTGATTCTTTGTATGTCTCTTCTCAGTCCTTCTCACGGATTCAAGACAGTCTATACATCCTATTCTTTGAGGGATTACATAAACCTATATATGAATCAACCCAGTGCTTTCACGTGTACGAGGGAGATGGCAATAAGTTCTAAGAGAATTGCCCAACAGCCAGGTCTGACGGTGTGCAAGTAAAAGGTCTCAAGGGTAATGACGAGAGTAGGGTATTGTTCGAAACTGGATATACCGAGCAAAACCCCCAAGGAGAACGAAGGGAGAATCCTCACAAATATCCTAGCAAGTTACCAGCTCATAGACCACGATGAAGTTGGGTAAGAGAAACTAAATAGGTTAAATGCTAATGAGATACCATCGGGGACCTCAGGAACTTAATGAAGATGCCCCCTAACGAAGGGAAGGCGATTTCAGAGGAATGTACAGGCTGTAACTAAAAATATATACGTATATTGAAACATCGGGGGTTTTTTCTAGTTACGAGAGTCTCGACTTGAGATTAATACGTTATAAGCATAGACTGAAAATGCTAGAAATGCTTCAATCTCGGTTAAAACGACAAAATCTCGTGGAATATTCGATGTCGTTATACGTAACTGAGATTGGCTGTTGCCTCAAAATGAGAATACAGGCTGTGCCGGATTATTTGGACAGCAAATATCTCTGCAACCGTTTGACTTTAGAGAGAAACATACCTTCGATTACAAAAAGGTTTTCAAATGACATGCAGTTACTTAAAATCTTACTGCAGTTACGTGAAGTTATTTAAAATTTGCTTGAGAGTAAGCATACATAAAAAATAATGAAATCGAATTTTTAGAGTCTCCGTGTGCCCAGAATCAAAAATTGAAAGTTGTTGCCTGTCTCTTCTGAAGCTCACAAAAAACTCCCCCGTGTTTCTAAGAGCAATATATTCACTCAGATATTCAATTGGAAAATCACAAGAAAGGTGGGAAAGAACAGCATAAACTAAGGGACGACTCTTCTTTTTCTCGTTTATACTGTTCGTTCCCAACATTTCACCGATTTGTGAATTCAAATATTTCACGAAATACTTGGAAATGTGGAAATTATTATTATTATTTTGTGGGCTTTTTAGAAGGGACAGGACAACAACTTTCCAATTAGGATTTTGAGCTATAAAATTTAGTTCCTTTATTTTTTTTATGTATCGACCCCTCTACCAAATTTCAAGATTTTAAGCAACTGCAACTTTCGCTAAGTGAAGTTATGTGTCCAAAGTCAACAGTTGCAGACACGACCCTAAATTATAATCGGAGGATGTCGCTCAGTGAAAGGTTCTTTTTAATGGAAGTATCTATTACTACAATGTGGTACGACATTATGTTAGATGTGTAATTTCGGTTGCAGTCTGTTAGCTGTTTAAAGTTTCTCGATTTCGCATAAATCCTGTACTTCTCGATTGCATTTTCAAAATGCCGCAGAGAATTCGAATACTAACATTTTAAAAAACAGTAAATATGAATTTGATAAGTTGCAGTTTAATTATTTATCATAGAAATTTGAAATTTGCAAAAAAAATACCTTTTTTTCAATATAGCATATATATTTTCATAATTTCAAGGTTATTAAAATTAATGCTACCTTGGAGGAAAAAAAAGAGTAATATAAATAAATCACTTTAAAGCAGATACTCTTCAAATTACGCGCAAAATCACCGCTATAACTTTGTTAAACTACAGTTGTTATTATTTAACAAAAATTATATTTTTGGTGACATCTTTTGATAGAAATAGGAAATGTTGTTTTAGTTATTTTGCAGTCCAGTAGAAGGCACTGCGCACATATAATTCACAAGTATTCCACAGAATGTCAGGATGGCCTTCATTGTTCGAGAACATTCCCGCTGTTAGATGGTTGTAGTTTCTGCTGCTAGAAAATGAGGGCCTATAGCAAACGAGGGGTGGGAGATGTCCAAAACTAAAAGTATTTGGAAATCAATGGGGGGGGGGTGGCACATGTAGAAACGCACATATCTTTATTTAATGTGCTAATTAAGTCTTTTGTCATTATTTTGTTTAAAGCTGGCTGGGATTTTCAGATTGAACTACGCACTGCATTTTTCTTTGCAACTATTATTCAATTCCAGTCAAAACATATAACGGCTTGGAATATTGGCTGATGTGAAGATGATTTCAGAGAGAAAATTGTAAAGAAAAGAAAGAAAAGGCACCACAAACTACAGAAACAACTGCTATATTCAAATACTTATATGCTCTGAGGAAAAAAAAATGTTCGAGATTTCTAGAGCGTAGTGGTCCAGTGCGAGTGGGGAAGGCGGTTCGATTCCCCACGGAGACTGATCAATTTCCTTTTCTGAATTCATTTTCCCATCAGCCTATTCTAGCCCATTTATACCTTTATATGGATAGCTGAGAGTGACATCTTCATATAATCAAAACATATTCAAAAAATCGTGGCTCTCGTAAAAGCGCGAATCTGTGTGCCGAAAAGTCCACAATAGTGTTTTATTCCCCACACAAAATATCTGCCGTGTTTTTGAACGAGATATAATTGAGCTTCTTATGAGCCAAATGATAAACTCATTAGCTTTCTATCCACCTAATCTCGGTTCGAATTCATGTTGAAGTATGGATGACTCAGTACAGCCGCCCGTAATTGACTCTACGTGCGGCACTTTGTCTTGCACACAAAAAATTTCTGATTTGAATACACCATACCGTCTTAATTGACTTTTAAACGAGAAGCTCTTGGTTAATTAAGAATTATATCGCTGGGATGTGGAACTAATCAACGAATTAACAGAGCTGTGCATAAGTGGAGATAGACTTGAAAGAAAGGGGGGGTACGATAATGACTGCTGGGGGGGGGGGCACTGATGATAGTGATGATGCCAATTTATATATATGCGTACACCGTCTCCGTCATTGGCACCCCCTCCCCCGCATCTCGGCCTTTGGGGCTGTGACGAGGTCACGACTACAATTCTTTAAAAGCGTATTTACGTGCCAAGCGATATTTATTCGCACAAAATATCTACGCTTTGGAAATTTAACATTTGGAAACATTCGACATTGTATTCCAGAAATTCCTAGCGTAGCTGAAGATATATGGACTCCGGAAGTGTCTTAAACTTGTGGATCCTCAATTCTTGCTTTATGCGGGACATTTGCATTTGTGAATGAATGCTGTGGTTCTCGGCTTCACGCTGCAAAATACTGTAGAATAATTTGGTTTTGGAGTGCTCGACTCCATGCTCTGAGCCATGCTTTGGCCGAACACCCCCAGCTCCGACGCCACTACTGAGAAAAAGCAATAATCGCACCTAGTCTTCTAGACCAATGTTGAGAATGAGCACCCCGTCCCCGATTCCAACTCAATGAGAACGAGCACGCACACAGCCCATGCACTGAAGACGATGATTCTTAGTTTTCGGCTCCTACACTATCTGCTGATGAGGGAGTACGACAATTGCCGGCTTCTACACTACGTTGGTTGGCGAGCACCCGCGGCTATCGTTCTCCTGTGGGCTTTGACCCTCTTCCCCAGCTTATACAGCTCCCCTTCCCGCCTTGTGTGGGCTTTACGCATGGCAGTCTCAATATCACGGGTTCCGTGGAAAAGTGATGCTCTGGGGATTAATACTTAGCTGGAAGTAACAGTGAGTATTCACATACTCACATTTTAAAATCAAAGTACTACATGTCACCGTGAAGCCGCCCCCCCCCCCATCTTCACTATATATGTGAGGTTCGGGTCATGCCCACATAGGCTCAGGAGTTAAGATGGTCTTGTTCTATAGACAGCTCCGTGGATTCTGTGTGTGAAAATAGTATATTTTCGCCATCATATTTCACTGGGAAGCTTTATTTCTTCACTGCTCTCTGGGGCCCCCACCCTTTCACAGCATGCCTTTCATCTGATTTTCACCCGTGGCCCTTAGAATATAGGGGTCCATATCGACCCTGGTTGGGAACTAATGAAGTAAATAACAAAAATAACAATATTTTGTGATTTTGAAATTATAAACTATTCTTATTTTCGGTAATGCGACCAGCTAATGTCAGATCATGTCTATAGGACGGAAAATGTCACAAACAACATGTTCTAGAATCTCAGCTTCCGTCGACATCTGGAAATTTAAAGATTTTATTGTTCTTACAACAATTAAGTGCATTAAGAGATATCCAGCGAGTCATATTGACTGTATCTCCAGAAAACCGTAGATAATTAGCATTTTAGAAAAGGCAAAATTAATCTTATACTACAACATTTGTCATTATTATACCATAAAACTTTTTTAGGTTTCTTTTTTTTGCTATAAATTTCCTACTTTTAAAATGGTCTTGCACATAACTAACAAGCTTAGAGTATAATATCATCAACTTGAGCAAGAAAATGCATTTCAAACCCTACGATAACAAATCAGTGTAGCCGTAATTATTTTTATACACATAAGAATTGAAGCTCATTTGAAAAAGTTAGATCATTTTAATCAATGTTTACGTGTTTTCTTTTCATCCACCGTGTATTTATTTTTTCCTCTGCTAATGGTTCGATTGGGGGAGAGAGAGAGAGAGAGACAAACACAATTATTTAAGCTATTTATTTGAATTGTTCAATGTTACCTCTACGATACCTTTTATCTTAAATAGACCGCATACTTTCCCTATCCTCTAAATGGCCGAAGTGTTTGTCTTTGAGGACAATAAACTCCCGAATGCTCGTCGAGTACCGAGTCCGGGAATTAACTTTAATGGTAAACATTATTCCGTCCAGCATATAAATTCCTTTCGATCTTATTTAAATCCTTTCTTAATTAAAGTGAACGTCAATCTCTTTGTTCTTATGATACATAGAAATAAATTTTTAGGAATTTCTGGAATGGAATTCATAAGTAAAAATTCTATTATAACTTTTTTTTCTCCTTCAATTTAGGAGAAATAAAGAAAAAGCCACTAAAAATCCCATCTTACTCAAAGTTGAATGAAATGTTGACTTTCCTACGCTTTGTTTCTCTTGATAGGAAGTGAGCGAGACATGGAAGAGAAACGGATTTTTATCAGATAAAACTTGACAATCAAATCAAGTCGGTGTCAAAGTGCCAAGTCATCGGTTTTTCTCTCTCCTTATTCTTATTTTTTGTTGGAATTTCTCTCTCTCTCTCTCTCTCTCTCTCTCTCCTCCATCTTTGGATCCAGTTGAATGTTCCCTTTTAGAAGCATATAGGGTAGGTGGAATTGACGCTGGCGTATACTTAGAAAAAAAAAAATACCGCATATATACGTTCATGTGCACGCGTACCTCCACCAAAGGAAAAACATTGAACCAGGTGGCAGTACTTTTTTTTTGCCTGTGGTAATTTTTTTTCTCTTATTGGCACTTTTACCTTTTTTCCCGTGTGTATGTGTGGAAATATATTTTAAAATTTTTTCTCTTCTGTCGTCGTCTATTGCATTATCGACGTATCTACCTCCGGCGTACTCTGAAGGGCTCTTCTTTTTTGCCTGAATTTTTTTTCTTAGCGTTGCCTGAAAGAAAACCCTTCCTTGTGACGGATACGGAAGTGGAGGGGGAAAAAAGCCCCCCCCCCCGTCTAACGCATTTCTTATAAAAACATTCAGAAGGGGGAAAAAAAAAAAAAAGAACAATTTTATTTTGCCATCGTAAGCATTCTTATAGCCTTCCTTGAAGTTATTCTATTTTAGCTATAGGTCTTGAGCTGACGCAACGTATGCATTTTGAAGCTTGAATTTCGTCCTCTAAGAAGATTGTTCGTCAAGTTACGAATAAAAAACAGCTTTTGTTTCATTTTGTTTTGTTTTTTAAAGCACTTTTTCCACTTTTGTGGTGGAGTGGTTAAATTTCCGTTAAAGCCCAAATAAGTCTTCCTTTTCACGGAATAAATTTTTCCCTCGTATACGTGCGTTTCTAAAATACACATTTTTTGCAGAAAAATCCCCGTGTCAATGGATATTTCACTTTTTTAAACGATAGTCTCTGCAGTTCTGTAAACAGAGGGTTATTTTTCTTTTCCTGATAAACATACAGATAACTCTACTAAATCAAATTGATAATATTTGAAGGAGTATTTTCACTGTTCACGAAAATTGCATGCACGAATCATGCATCTATGTGCATTGGCAAACACTGATATGTAGTGCATAGTCTGCGAATATATAGTGAGGGTCTCTTATCATTGAATAAAGAATAATCAACTTGTGCTGATACAGTTCTTATCGTATATGACAAGTATATAGCTTTTTTCTGCGTCGTAATACGGGTAGGTTACGAATTTAACGAATTTGAAGAGAGGATCAAATGGAATAACGCAGACACTTCAGCGCATATCCCAAGGGCCTCATGTGGCTCTTCAAGCTTTTTATAGTGGCCCACCGACAAAAGACGACTTACATAATTATAGAATTTACAGAGATGCTAAAAAACCAGCTCAATGAACAAAAATGTATTCAGAATAAGTGAAAGAAATATTTCTAGATAATTACAGAAAGAATGTTTTTTTCAGAATTACAGAAAGAATGTTTTTTTCAGAATTACAGAAAGAATGTTTTTTTCAGAATTACAGAAAGAATGTTTTTTTCAGAATTACAGAAAGAATGTTTTTTTCAGAATTACAGAAAGAATGTTTTTTTCAGAATTACAGAAAGAATTTTTTTTTAGAATTACAGAAAGAATTTTTTTTTAGAATTAATGAACGATATTTCCAGAATTAATGTTAAAAAATATTCCAGAACTAACGAAGATTTTATCTCCAAGGTAAAAATATCCTCTCACACACACACATAGAATATAGAAATTGAAATTCTCAAAAAATATAAGAAGTTGTCCTGTTTGATCCATAGCCCTGGACCCATTTGACCTACTAGGTTAAGATGTCACTGTGTGGATCTAAATAACACAATATGACTTGTTAGTTCTCAAGCTCAATGAAAAAAAAAAAAACTTTTTGGGCCGAAGACCACTTTGGGAACGTATTGCGTTCCTTTGAGAGCAAGTGGCCCTTGTTTTCAAGAGAGCATAAATAAAAGCTTAGTACTATAATTTCTTTTCACCCTGATCACATTTGCTTGCCTTCAAAGCAAATAATGCTTTTCAGATTTTTATTTTCGAAATTTTGAAATATTTCACCGTAAGTAATGTTTTATAATGAGCCTTCGCACAACAGCGAGGGTGAGTAGACAGATTTTAATGACAGTATAGAGATGGATATTCTTATATATGTTTTATTATAGATTTCCCGAGAATCCCAGTTCATCATTTTTGAAAAAAAACCTCAAATAATGTGATTCCAAATGCATGTTGGAATGTCCTTTTGCATACAGCAATGGGAATATTTGCCTTACTTTTCCGAAGTCACGTAAATTGCTTCTGAAATCATTAATAGGAAATATTTTAACAACTATTTTACACGTGATGTAAAACGTTTACATTTTGAATACGGCTGTATTTTATATAACTATATTTAATTTATTATAAATATACTTTATAGTTAAATAAATTTATATAGTTATTATGATATTGTCACTCTTTATAAGCCATCGGACAATAATCATTCTGTGTCAAATATCATTTTTTTTCTTTTTTTGTAATTGTCTTTTTTGTCTTCTTTGGTTATGTGTTGTTTTAGGTAAATGTGATAAATCGGTTATTACACACAAAAACCGGTTATTATGCATACTAGCAATCGTCTTGGTAAGTTTGATGAATTTATCTAAATTTAGCGCGTTTATCTGTGATTATGCATAATACTCTTGTTTTGCATAATACTCTCTCAAACTTGCCAAAATGTTCGGTTGGTAACCGGTTATTATATTACATATAATGACCGGCAAAGTGGTTTGTGACTTGCGGCACCCTATATATAATTACCAAAATGTTCGGTTGGTAACAGGTTATTATATTACATATAATGACCGGTTACCAACCGAACATTTTGGTAATTATATATATACAGAGAGAGAGTATGTTGTTATTGGACCAATAACCTCAGAGGGTGCCGCAAGTCACAAACCACTTTGAGAAGGTGAAAACCGTGAAAAACGCATGCAAGCTCTAAGTCCAGAGGTGACGAAAGGCTGTGGATGTCAGTTGATCGCTGAATGCTTTCGTGGGTTCACTCACCATATCTGACGTAAGTAGCGTTGCGAAACGCATGCACTGGGGTAGGATCACGTGCTGCGGGCAACGTAAATTAACGCTATTCTGCGAACGACATCAAAAGCATACCTGTTATCTCCGAGCGCGTCCGAGAATCGTTTTTACGTCGTTGCAGACCATGCAATGACGGCAGCGGATGCCACTTCCAACAACTCTTGTAATAATTAAACAAGTAAATCTTTTTTGTAGTTATTATTGTACTTTTCGTCGTTCCAGCGAGGCGTCGAAACCTGCATGCGTTTTTCGTGATTTTCACCCCCTCAACGTGGTTTGCGACACCATGTTTCATTGCAATTTCTTTTTTCTATTGATGTCGAAACAACCCTCTGAGTTTGTCAGTCCAATAACAGAACTGCCTGTATATAATCCCATATTCCAAAAAAAAAAAAAAAAATTCAGATTGTGTGCTAATTTTGATCTGTATATCACAACTAAAACTAATTTTTGTGTGGAAAAAATTCCTAAAAAAAGAATGCATTAACATTCAATGAACGTTTCAATTTAAGTTAATTTTACATATTTAGATCCTATAGAACTATACCCCAATAATGATCAATCAAAAAAAAATTAACGAACTTAAAATCACCTGAGAAAAGAATGTATGAATATTTTGATTAATCGAGACATTAATTCGCGTTTACTAATTAAAAAATCATACAAGAAAAATAAGTAAGTAAATAAATAAACACTAAACAAAGCCGCAAAGAAAAGCTGATCAATATTCAGGTTCTGACCCGATGCACTTACTAGTAAAAACTTCTGGCAACTACGTCGAGTATTGACCCAGACTAAAGAGTTTGTAATCAATCATTATAACTTTGGAGGGAAATAAATATAATGCTCCGGGTAGACAGTCCAAACTTTTTTTTTTCCCCCAATTTTTTTCTTCATCCTTAAACAGAATTTCTCTTTATCCAGAATTTCCTTTTTTTTTTAATCGTACTTTACTCAGCGTGAACTCGGGTTTTCCGACTTCCATTTCAACGATGAGGGGGAAAAAAACTCTTGAAAAAATAGAATAAAATTGATTTGTGGGTGTGAGGAAAAAAATTTTATAAAAAATAAGAGTCTGACGTTTTACTAATGATTCGAGATGATTTATGAAGAAAACTTCGAGGCAGTATTCTTTTCTGTACAGTTTTCTCCTTCGTGTGTGTGTATGTCTTTTTTTTGTGGGTATTTATATAGTTATAAAGCAATAATACAGCCAGACAAAATTTAATTACATTAATTGAGTTTTCTAACCCACTGGTCTTATCACACCATTTTTTTTACGTCTCTTATCTTCTTTGGTATATATGTTCATCAATTTTAATTTATCTTTTCATTTTTTTTTTTGCTACGACTCGTTCTAAAAAAAATCATGCATATTTCACTGATTAGTCTAGAGCTGGTTGGTATATGCACGTGGGGTATGGAATTTTCTGTAACCACTTGGATGCGTTCGTCGTAATATTACCTCGGTAGTTTGTATGGGAGTAATAAAAATTCAGTCCAGCCCGCTTACAACGAAATGGAATAATACGAAGTAGAGGTGCAGAAGCTCCTTCTCGTTGGCAAAATAGGGCCCATCCAGCTCACGAAAGTTTTTAAGGTCGAAAAGTATCAAGACACGCAACACGATTAATACGTACGCTGATCCTGTTTTTTTCATAAAAATGCGGGATATCGTCAAAAATGTTATCAAGTGAAGTTGATAGGTACAGGCAGAAAAATTATCAAAGATATGTAAAGTTATTAATTACAGCCGAAATATCGTCAAATCAAATCAATTGCCAGCAAAAAAATTTTCAAAATTTGTCATTATAAATACAAGAAACCGCATTAATGTGCTGTCACCTATTGAGTGAAAACAAAACTATTTCTGCAAATTATTGAAATTAAATGGTTGTTGGAAATAAATCGACGTGCAGAATGAAGATTAACACACACATTTTCAAACTATAATTTTTTTTTCATTATGTATCATACGAATGCAAATTGTATGCTAAGAAGACTGGTTAACGTGTTTTTATGTTTTTTTTGGGATGATATAATTACTAAAAATATTATTTCGCGTATGAAATTAACACCAGTACACAACATAAAAATGAGATAAATTATGATTCTATATATCATGATTTTCATTTTCATCCTGCACTTTGGTTTGAAAACCAACAACTACATTATTTTAGATTATTTTCTTTTTGTTTGGCAGCGAAACTTTTGTACTTAAAGCAATGTTTATATATTTCTCGTATCTCCTATCATTCCCCATCCACATAGTCAATTATCTGAGATCTTAAAACTATGCAAGTACTTTGGAAACGGGCCGTGTTTTATTAGGAATAAGACGTGTGTTCCCTTGACAATTTATAATTCAATTTCGGTAGAATTTTGGTTGTTTTTCTACCAGGATTTTGTATACGAGCTTTTAACTGCATGGATTATTCAGTAAAAATATTTTTGAATGTCCACGATGACTACATATAGCATGATCATTAACCAAGATAGATCGTATATCCATAGTATAAAACCAATAGATAATTTCATTATCGTGTCTCACTCGCTCTAAGCCAAAAACGGGACATTCGGTAGAGAAAACACTTTTATAAGACATTTGTCTGTTAGAATCTGTTCAAATTAAAGATAGTCAATAAACTTATACAAGGAATTTTCAAAAAGGCTTCAGTAAATTTATTTTTACATAAAGATTTTTTGAAATGTACGGGTTTAATAAAATTAATGAATAAAATAAATTGAATATATTTAAACACATACTTGAAATGAATACATATTTAAATTAAAGTGTTTTACGACGCTTCTAAGGCTTAATTTTGTCGATGGAAGTCTCACAGTACTGAATAAATCCTGGAAATCCACCAAAACTGTTAACTATATGCTATTGTATGAAAAACGATTCACTAAATAAGCTTCTGACATCTCATACAAATTTATTTAAATCCTATAAAATTTATCTACGTTGAATTAAATTGTCTTCCCAGACATTCATTGTGTAAACTTTGCTGTAAAATGAGATCTCGATTCTTTCTTCAGAAAAAAAATTAAGTACTGCTTCAATATTTTTTTTTAAATCTTAAATCAGATTTGTTTAAAAAAATTTATTTTAGAGATTTATTTTTTCGCATATACATGTATAAAAAAAGGGATTTCCATGAAAAGCAATACAAACATTTACTTGAATTTCCAAGAAAATCTCATCTTTTGTAGTTGCGTGCTTTATTTTCCCCAGAGGTATATACTCTTGGATAGACGTCATTGATGTTTTTATACCTTCTATAAGTGATGTGAGTCACATAAATTATGGTAAACGAACAGCACATAACATGGATAGAAGGACGCCCATGTTTACTTGTGTTTTTCTTTGTTGTACGAAAACGTTATCTTTGATATAATACGACTGCTCTTTGCACGGATGACTGGCATTTCGTGTCAATGCGAATGACACGCATGACGTTATAGGCGAATAGTTATTTTCGTGTCTCGCGAGAGCATGCAACGCAATATATGTCAAACATGGTTGTATTCTAAATAATTCTCGGACGGTTTAGGCAAATAATGCTTATTCTTATTCGGAAAACTTGGTTAAGCCTATCGAATTCATACGGAACAGTGTGCATCATTTTTTTAAGCCTCTCAACTATACGAGAATAATCTATATAAAATATATAAAATTTATTTTCTGTCTGTTTGGTTGTATTTGTGGTCCACACACACAAACACACACAAAATAAATCTACAATTTTTGACCGATCTCCACCAAGATTTGCACATTCACCATACGGTATTGGAACGATAGGCTACTTTAAAATTTCATCTGGGTTGGGCAAATGCCCGAAATGGGCAAAAAACTGCCGGTCATCAATGGTCCGTATGTCTCAATAAGGAATTTTGTAATGTGTTCTTTGGTTACCATGGTCCCCTAACAATGCATGTCAGACATGTTTACTTCTACAATGGTTTGTAAATAGATAGAACCGCTCACAACCCCGGACTGATGCAAAGCATCTTACTTCCGTTACCTCAAAAAAGTCAAGAGTTGTCTTGTATTTTCTTTAATGCTCCCAGTACATGGACAATACTCAGGAAGCGCCTGGTTTTGATGATCAAATGTTTGACTTGTTTATCATTTGAATTTCACAGCATTGATAGTTTATTGACAATGTAAATAATACCGACTTTTCCTCATTTTTGAAAACGAGATATGGATTATATTCTAGCTCTTTTTTATGTCTAACTAGCTACTATACCCGGCGCTACCCGGGTTTTCTTCAATTTCTGTGAGAGGATTGATAATGCGGCAAACCATTATAAATTAATAAACTATTATACATAATATTGACAATATTGAGGAAATGACAAACCATTGTGAAGCTGAAACGTATTGATAGGGAACCACGGTAACCAGAGTAAACATTCCGAAAGTGATTGTTGAGGCCGACAAACCATTGTTGCCCGCCAGTTTTTCACCCATTTCGGGCATCTACCCATCTTTGACAAACTTTTGAAGTAGCCTATCATTCAAGTTAGGTCCTATTTGGTATATATATGCAAAATTTGGCGTATAGATAAATCTAAAATTGTACATTTGTTTAAAGAACAGCCAGAATACCAATTTTATATAGATGGAGTCCATAATTAAAAGACCCTATTTTCAAGTAGCCTACAGGCTAAACCAGTCATCAGAAAAATGTGAAATTTTGTGGAGAATTCCATGAAGTTCACGAAGTAGGCAAAAAAATAATTAGTTGCACGCATCGCCACCAGAGGGCGTTTTACTTTGAATACCTGTAGTAAACATGTAAATTTATGTGATGTCACACAGCAGCTTTTATAAAACCTAGAAACATTCGTGGAGATTTTGTTTCTGAATGTGTCTGCTGTCACAATGACGATAAGTTTACGATATCGCGCTTTCTTGGTCAAATTTTTTACAAAAATAGCAATTCCGCAGTAACTGCTCTACGGAAATATCGGACTTTGAAAATGATTCGAAAAGGTCCAATGAATGTTAAATCCTTCGGAGTATGATAAAGAAATTTGAAACCACAGGATCGTTGGCTGTTCGTCCTGGAAGAGGAAGAAAAACCGTTTCTATAGACGCAGTACAGGAGGTTTTGCTTCAGATAAAAGATGAGTTTCAAATTTTTTTTCATGTCAGGCGTGTAGCACAGGCGTTGGATAGGCCACGTTCAACTGTCCATAAGATCATGCGGAATATCCTCCGATATTATCCGTACAAACTTTCACTTGTGCAGCGGTTTGCTCCACATGTTTATGACGCTCGACTCCAGTTCTCATTGCAGCTCACGTTGAGGTCGATTCAGAATGGCCTTGGGATATTCTCTGGGTAGACGAAGCGCATTTCCACTTGGATGGTGCAGTCAATACTCACAACTGCCGAATTTGGGAACCAGAAAATATTAGAGGTCCCGTTGTATTCACCAAAAGTGACGGTATGGTGTGGATATACTACACCATTTATTCTCGGCCCCTACTTCTACGAGGAGTTACGTTCCACAGGTCAAGTGACATGTTCAATCACCGGGAAACGATATGCAATGCTGTTACAAAATGAAATTGTTCCAGCTCTGAAAACACGTCACTGCTTTGCAGACATAATCTTTATGCAAGACGGAGTTCCTCCACACATCGCATTGTGTGTTAAGAATATTCGTAAAACACATTTTACAGAAGAACGTGTCTTCAGGCTCTTATGAGACAATGACGAGCACAAAGGTTGTATACATAAAGTTTATTTTTTGATGAAATATTTTATTTTATGGAGAAGGCATTTGCATCTAGTTGTAGACCCGAAGATTGCCTACTTTATAGAAAACATATGAGTCATTTCTCAGGGATTTTAGTGATTGCTGTTGCACCATTCCCAATGCGGATCAATGTAAATAACCACTGTGGACCCGCTTGACTCTCATCATTTGCAACTTGGATGAGTGAATGTGAGCCACTCTAGTATTTCAAATTGGCTCACCCCAGGGAGCAGGCAGACATTCAACACCATAGCTACATAACAGAAAAATTCAAACATCCTAAATCCTAAATATGACATAGTGGCCTGTGGGTTCCGACTGAAATTGGCAATCAGTGCATACCCCTGAGTCATTTCTTAGCCATCCTGGACTAGTAGTGCTATTTTCGCCATGGTTGTATATGTTTTATTTTTAAACTACTTAGAGTTTAATATTACCCATATTGGGTTATTAATCTAGGGGGAAAAGAAAGCTTAAGTAGGCTGGAGGAGAAATAGAAAGCAGAAAGTGTCACTCAACAGGGCAGTGACAGAATGTCACTTCATCAGCCTGTTAGGACGTCATTAAGTTATAATTAATGCTATTCTTTTAACATTAATCATTCATCGTAATGCATATATTACCTACTCTTATTTTTATGTTCAGCGTCAACTATAGATCATATTAATAAATGCGATTATATGTTATTAAATGCAGTTAATTATGATTATTTGATTAAATATATATTATCTACAAATTTGATATTTTGCAGTTGGTCTAATTATTTACACTATATATAGTTGCTTATATACACTTTTCACAATCCCGGTACCTCCGGTCTTTTCATAACCAGAAAGTTTTTGGGTCTGGAAAAAGCTGATACCTGATCTTTTGGGTAAGTGGATATTTCCCTAAGATGTTGGTATTCTGACTCTTCAAGAGTTTGGAAGAGATTATTAGCCAGCTTTTGAGCAAAGGCGTGTATGGTGGGCATTCCTATATCGTTTCTTATACTTCTATTCCTGATGAACCAATTGGCTCCCAGCATAGCTCTTATTGTTTTGTTTTGATATTGTTCTAATTTAACCATGTGTTGATTGCTCGAGTAGAGCCACACTGGTGCAGCATATAAAAGTATGGATCTGATAGCCATTTTGTATACATTTAATTTGTTCTTGATTGTCAATGTTGATCTGCTTGCAAGTATGCGTTTTAAAGTGTGTTTTGCTACGTCTGCTCTTCGTATTACATAATTGCGTTGTTGCACAAATGTCAATCGTTTGTCAATTATTATTCCCAGGTATTTAGTACTTATAACAGGTTCAATGAATTTCCCCCCAACCACTATTCCGGCATCTGGGGGTAGATCTAGTTTTCAAATTCAAACATTTGTCATCTTCACTTCACTTTACCTTACATTATCTGAGACAGGTGACATCACCAGCAGAACAATCACCACTCTGAAAACATAAATACGTCTGGGGCCTCCACACACACCCTCAGAACACAGACTTCGGTATGTACCGATTCCTTAAAAATTCCACAGACGAATGTGTACATTCGTGTATGATTAATATTAGTCGTAGACCATTAGTCGTGACCATTAAAGGCGCGTTTTGTATTACCAAAGAGAATCCCCCACTGAACAAATACTATGTTCAGTGCTTGTAAAGTGCCACTATGGTATTATGAGAAGAGTGTCGCATGTTTTCAGAAATTTGATGATTTTTAAAAGTAGTATAAAAGAAAACCGGAGCGAAAAATCATGCGACCGATCGCTTGAAGTTATTTTGTTGACACCTCCTCTGCGCCGCGAATAGCTGTCATGATTTATTCATATTACAGAATAAATCGTACCTACTTTTCAAAACGAAGTCCTTCACATTACACGCGTCCAAGAAATAATTCATCAGATGTAATTATGGAACGTTAGTTATATTTAATTATTAATAAATCGGTTGACGAATAAGTGGAATGACGTCTCTTTCATGTCGTATTCTCGGACAGGTCTTGTACTGTGCATTTCCTCTCCTGTTTCATTCTATTTGATATAGGATATAATAAACGTCTGAGTTTGGTACCTGTCTTACACAAAAGAAAAATAGAATAAATTCTAAACTTCTGCTGAGTAAAAAAAGTGAATTTTTTTGGCTCACACACACACACACACAGAGGGAGACGGAGAGAGAGAGAGAGAGAGAGAGAGAAAGAAGCATACATTCGACTACTCTCACAGCCAAAGGGTTAAGGTTTGCTAGAATAATCAAAAATTTAACTCTAAACCTTGAATGGAGGAACGAGAAATCGTCGCTGAGTGTAGGCTCAGCAGATGGTCTCTTCATCACATCTATGCCGATTCGAAAACTTTAGTCCGCTAAGTAAATGACTTTTATGCGGTATATAATCAAAAATACTTTAAATTTTCTGGCACTCTTTTTGACTATAAAAATATCATGCATCCAGTGATATCAAGTTGGACGGTAGGTAAGGACTATGCTCCTACCTATAGAATGTTGTATAAAATAAGAAGAACGAATATGATATTACATATGTGATGATAGAAGTGAATAATGTTGAAATATTGTAGAAATCAGACATGATCGATTAGGAATTTAATTTATACCACGACCTAAGATATTATCATGGTGAATATTTATTTGTGAAACACTAATATTATACTAATATGGTGAGGTTGTGAATAATATGAAATACATATATGAATAATTTACACACTATAATATTTTTATGTTAGGTCTAATAATCGTCAGAAAATGTTTTATGTCTAGTAAAACCGGAGCAATTTCCCTCTAAATGTGTTGAAATGCGATTCATCCAATGATTGACAAATATTTCAGGCATGTTTTGAGGCAAATTGTGTAATTAGTTCGATACGAGAATCACTTTCTTATATTATTTATTTCTAATGATCCTCGGAGCATTGAAAAAGTGTAGGCGCGTGATATTTTGAAATATTTCTAGTTTGATAACATTGGTTTTACTCGAATACATCCAGACCGGAGAGGCATAAAGCAAGATAGGTCGAATCGCCATTTCGTGTTGTGAGTGAGTTTGTATTAAAGAGTAGATCGAGTAGGACAATTTTTGTTCAACATGTGTTTTGCTTTTTTAGCTTTAATGATTGCCTACGCACAATGAGCTCTAAAAGATAAGTGCTTGTCTAGAAGGTCACCTAGGTAGCTACTAGTGTAACAGTTGATATTTGAGTCCCATTAATTCCAGTAGTAACGGCAGGAGGTCCTTTTGCCAGTGATGAAGATTCATTTATTAACATTAAGTTCGCTGCTGTTTTCACACCAGTTCAAAACCCTCTGAAGAGTTCCTTGAAGATTGCTAAATGCTTTTGTTGGCACCCTGTTTACATAAATTATGATCAAATAGTTTGCGCAAAGTGTCGTAATACCCTTAGAAGTGAATTGAACTATCAATTGAAAATTTAACTACTAATTTTTCAGGTAAACTATGTACTTATTTATTCCTAAAAAACGATTTACTCTTATTTATTCCTAAACTATTACTAAACACTAACAAATTTTTACCAAAAAATAAGATTTGATACAATAGATATAAAATAAAATCTACACGACTGTTAATCTACGGTATTTCCAACACATTCATGTAGCTTTTAAAATATTTCTTTATACTTTCAAAGTAATTTCCATCTAAAACACGTTTTTTCATGGTTTATCCCAAAAATTTCTTATTGACCTAAAACCCTTTAGGGCAAGAATTTTTCCTCTAAGAGATTGAAAAATTTCTGATTTCTGTGTAGCCTATTTTTCTTCACGCTACTCTCCCTCTCTCTAATACACCCACACACACACACACACACACACACACACACACACACACACACACACACACACACACACACACACACACACACACACACAGTACAACCACACAAATAGGCATCCACTGAAGAATCAACTCTGTGTCATCAACCCTCAAAGCTTTTCGTCCCAGACCTTTTATTTTGAAGTAACCCCCTCCGCTCCCGTAGAAGTAAGAGGACAAGTGAGGTTTCTGCTCCCTTTTACCCTAAAGGAGTGTGACGTGATTTCTCAGGTCTTCGTGTGGGTTCCAAGTATTGATTTCCTCAGGAAAAACAGGTTAGAGAGAGGATTTCTCCTGAACACAGGGATTGGGAACGATGGTTTTAGGCTTGTTCTTCCAATTTTTCTCCTCACCTCTTCTGGGGATTCACCAACGGAAGAATAGTATATGAACCTCCTCCTGCTCGTCGTTCTCTGGCAAACTGCTTCAATCCCGGAGATTGAAAGGTAATGTTATTATTGAAAACAAATCCTTTGGAAATCCACTAACACAATTTCCGATTTGTTTTTATTTCCTTTTTTTTAGCTTATTATCTAGTTTATATCAGTAACTGGATATTCAATAAGTTTCAGGAGTCATGTACTTATAACGAAATTGGTTAGAAATAATTGTGAAAATTTCCATTTAGATTCAGATTGTATAATGATAGTGTAACTTATGCATATAAATTTATAAAAATCAAAATGAAGCTGATAAATTGTATAAAAACATATACATTGGGTCCATTGCTTTTTGTTGCATTTATGAATGATTTGGAAAATTACGACAATTTTGATTGAAATCAATAGCCTATCTGGATATTATGCCGAGGTGAACTTGGAAAAAAGTGTCGTTTTCTAGGCCGGGAATTGAATCCAGAATTTCTAGCATATGGGGTACAAGTGCACTGAATATTATACCGTATACAGAAGATCCTTTTTTTGCCTGAAAACACGCACAATAGCGTGACTTGCTGAGAAGAAACGTTGCAGTTTTCCTTAATTCTAGGTGGTGGCAGCAAAGTAATGTTCAGATAGCCTATTGATTTCATGTATCTTGTCCGAGCAAAAAAAAAAAAAAAATCATCATTCATCTCAATTCTGATTGCTTGATTTATGCTGATGACATAAAAATCTTCCGCGTCATAAATATTACTGAAGACGCTACAAAATTTTGCCAAACAACTCAGTTCATGGCGTAATATCAGTAAGTTAAACCTAGATGCTGTGTTTCCAAGTGCCAATGTTTGTCTTTCAGTAAGAAACATAGTCCTGTTCTGTAGAAATATAATATCGATGGTCACAAATACTAGGGAGAGTGGGGTGCATGAAGGACTTAGATGTCACTTTTCACAGGTCTTTTGATTTCAGCCATCATATTCATGATTTTTTTTTTTTTTTCAAAAGCAGCAAAAAATATCGGTTTTATAATCCGCAACAGTAAATATGTCCAAAATCGGGAAACATTTCTGCTTCTTTGTAATCTTATGTTGGATCTGTTCTGTTCATTGTGTTCATATTGTTCATTGATTTTAGAACTCTTATTATTCATTTAATAACGTTACAATTGAACGCATGCAAAATAGAATTTTGCGCTTTTTTCGTTTATTAATAAGGAATTCCAAACTTTTGATATTCGTATCCCTACTGAAATATTCACATATTTGCTGTCAACTATGAATAACTCGAAGTACACCATCAAAATGTATTTATCACATTTTTTGTGAAAATTCTACTCTCCGACTTTAGGATGTGGCAATTATTTTTGCGCAAACCAGTTTTCACTGCATTCTTCGAAACCTCAATCTCCTTTATATCCCACCACGCCAAACTAACTTTTGAAAAATTCTTCGCTTTTTTGGCTTGAAATAATTATTTCCTCCCCCTCCCCCCTTAAATGAACCTGAAAATTATGTGCATATATTTTGTTTATTGTGATCACTTGTTTATTATTCCTTGCTTGTTTGTATTGCTATATGCTGTGTATTTTCATTCTTTCAACTCTACCGTAATTGGGCATATGCCTGTTGCGTGTGTGAGATAAATGAATTAATGTTTCAGATGCATTTGAAATAAATTTGGAATTTCTTATCCCTAAAAAATATGCAGCTCAGGCGAAAAGACCTGGGATCATTAAAATAATAATAATAATAATAACTAATCGACATGACTGGCGTGAGGATAATGTTGTTCAGCTTAATTATGCCAAGTGTCATCTGGCTAGCAAGAACCAAATTCACTAGAGCACCAATCTACCTGGGCAGAGAAACCATAAGACCTGTGAAGGAAGTGAAATATTTGTTATGTATTCTAAACCAACATTATCCTTAGTTCTTCAAGTAAATCATGTAAGAACTAAGGCTACCCAAATCATGGGAATGATGTCACGCATTACATTCCCAATTGCAAAAGACTGACTCTTAAAAACAAAGTCATGTTGTTTAAAACGATCATTAGACCTATCATGACCTACGCCGCCCCAGTATGGGCTCGTTTCAAAGACCAACATGCAGCATCTGCAAAGTTAACAGCATAAAATACTGAGAACCCTAGTGCGTGCCCCAAAGTACATCAGGGGGGCTGACATTAGAAATGATCAGAATATTCCAACCATCCTCAACTACATTCAACAAATCTCAGACGATCACTTTGAAAGGATGAGGAACTCAGAATACGAGCATCTGAGAGAGCTGGTCGATTACAACCCACGTCAAAGACTAAAATTTCTCAGGCCTCAAAACGTGCTGCACGTGCCATGGTCAGTACGTTAGTCTGAATTACTGAGCTACATAATCTTTATCTATTATAATATTTTGTACTCTTATCTTGCTATCGAATTTATGGATCAACTCTATTGCATAGAGTAACATTGTGGTTAAATGTACATGGCTGATCTTACATTGTACCAGTTACTATAATCTTGGCAACACACTTGTTTTTCTATTACTTCATTTGCATGTTTGATTTACTATTATTATTATTTTCTCATTAATACATTATGTAACATGTTGGTAAATTGTACATAAGTGATTTCATTTTTGTATTCATTATAATACGCATAATATTTGTTTTCTGACTATTGATTTTGCTGATCAGCTCTATTGCATAGAGTAACATTTTGATGAAGTATACATGGCTGATCTTTGTGTATTTCAGTATTCTGATGGTAGCATTTATCGGACTGTGTGTTTTTGTGTTTTCTTCTTTCTTTCTATTAACTTACAAGAACTT
The DNA here is from genome assembly GCF_987345545.1 of Pholcus phalangioides. Lineage (NCBI taxonomy): Eukaryota > Metazoa > Arthropoda > Arachnida > Araneae > Pholcidae > Pholcus > Pholcus phalangioides. Next base: position 3,580,247 of record NW_028301606.1, read on the forward strand.
CACATCTACGCAAACACGCACAAACTTCTCCCCTGCATAGCCAGGAAGCCAGGAACGACGAAAGAAATTATAAGTTCTGTTCTGAAGGACCCTTGTTAAATCATTCAAAGTTTCATGGTTCCTTGAAAAAAAAATGAAATTGCTCAACTTCCTCGAGCATTACAGTTTTTCCTTAACCTGAATGGAATTTAAGATGAGAGATGGCACCAGTCACTCAAAATTAAAACTCTCTTCTCTGAAGACCAAATGTTTAAAAATTAGCTATTAGACAACAATAAAAATGGACACAATGTGTATTTGGGGAAATGGTGCTGACGTATTACTGCGTAAAAGAACAGCCTAACAGTTGAACAAAAAAATATCTTTTACGAAAAAACTGACGTATCTTTAATAACGAGGAGCTTTCCATGCAAATTTTATGGCATAATACGCAACATTGGCAAGAAAATAGGAAACATATCATCTCTTCCAATGTTTTTTATCCTGTACCAGCATCGTTTATTGGCTAGAAATGTGAAAAAAAATCGGATTTTTTCTAACTCGAATGTCCTTTAAAACAAGAAATATTTATTTATTTATATATAAAAAAACATATATATATATATATATATGTGTGTGTGTGTGTGTGTGTGTGTATAGAGAGAGAGAGTTCGGGCTACTGCTTTCTATCATATTTTCCAGAAACTGACAGGCCTAGTTGAAAAGTTTGGAGCCAAAAAAGTAATTTTTTCCGATACACGTCAATTTTTTTCTCTCTCTCTCGTAACAATAGCCTCACAAAGCCTATTACAAAAAAAAAAAAAAAACGTAATAGGAGCAAAATAGCGGAGGAATTTTTAGTGCTTGTCATTCGTGTCCATTGAGTAAGTTTTACTCGGTGTCCGACTATCGGAAACAAATATGAGACCTCGTCGGGAAAAAACAACTTTTAGGGGGAAAAAAAACGTCTTTTTTTTTGTCGGCTTGTACCGTAGTTTTTATCTTCCATCCTATTATGCTTTATTTCTATTTACACATTGGTCTTCATAAATAATGGAATGAATAAAATGAAAAACTGAGATAACTGCTTTTTCATAATTAATAGATACGAAAAATTCGAGAACATTGTAAAGAAAATAAATACGAACAGGACTGTTATGTACAAGATAATAAAGCTGCAAATCTCAAGGAAAGTACACTGGTATCGATTCCGTAATATGCATGTTACGTTAAATGTGATAAATTCGGTTATTATACATGATAACCTGTTATTATGCACCACAGATCATCCTATAAAGTTGGAAAAAAAACTCGGCGATTATGCATCAAGCGTCACGTTGTTGGCATATAAAGAATGATAAATCGTACTAAATTCTTTCACATTTGCCGGTTATTGTGTGTAATCGCCATTTCTTATTGGTAGCTATGAGGATAAATCGGTCCCATTGCCGTGAATAGATTTGTTATTTAGATGAAATCTGAACTGGATATAATGAACTCGAATTTTTCCGAACATTCCCGAAATAACACCTATATAACGAATTCCGAAATCGTACTTCGATGTATCGAACTCCTGTATAACGAACTCCGAAATCAAACTCCTATTTAACGAATTTTACGATCGTACCTTGATTAAAGTATCTCTTATGTTATTTTACTATCGTACCCCGGTATAAAGAACTCATAGTTAATAAATTTTACGATCGTATTCCAATATAGCGCAATCTCATTTAACAAATTCTTAAATTTATCGAATTTATGCTAGTTTTTTGCATGAAAAATCAGGCCTCAATGTCCTCAAACTCCTATTTCACGAATTCTACAATCGAACCTCGCTATAATGAATTCATTTTTTTAACAAATTTCACGACTGCAAACAGATATAATGAATACTCATTAAACGAAGTTCGCGATCGTGTGTGCTCCGATATTCTGTATCATTTTTTTACAAATTATCATTGCATATAACTTTTTCTGCATTTACCTAACTTACCAGTGACGCTTGGGCATTATGCATAATAGCTAGTGAAAGTGATGGTCTTTATTCGTAAAGCATGCAATAGCGAATGTTCTTGTACCACACACAAATAACCTGTTAGAATTTCAAGACAAACCTAATAATTGAACTAAGAGTATTGCTTTTAAAGTATTATCTAATATCATATCATATTGGTTTTTTATGTAGTACATTAATAAAAATCCGGTTGCTGATTTTAATAGAAAAATTGTAACAGATTTGTTTGATAGGTGGCGGAAGGGGTTCTAGTTTATTGATAATTTTCATATGTAATACAGGGTGATTCTAAATTCATGGGGCAAACTCTCAGAGGTAATATAACACAACTAAACAAGCATTTTTAATCATAGATTGTGTGGTCGAATCGCAATAGCAGAGGTGGTAGAGGATGTTTTTAAAGATGCACAACAGCACTTCGCCAAAAAACAAATAGAGTCGAATACCATTGTAGTGATATTCTAGTTGTAACGAGCACTTTTCTAATCTTTCAGATAAGTTTACACAAGAACATTGGGAAAGCATGGAATTCCTCTTTACAGCGAAATTTCATTTTGACAAGTGATTTCTCCGGTCTCTTGAAGTTCGCTGGATTCGACTGTATCATATTTTTTGCAACGGATTTACTACGATATGTGTCATCAACTATTCAAGACAACATATGCACCTCCGGATTGTATTGAAGCTTGTTTTTTATTGGTGCTAGGACCATCAAGGTCCTGCTGCATCAAACAATTACTAATGAAGGCACCATGAGAAGGCCTACCACATTACAATAACCTGAGCTCTGGTCACGAGCACTGGCGTACACAGGATCGACCTGCAGTGGGGCACATTTGGTTTGGAGAGCACAAGAACTTCTCCTACAGAAATTTTGAGTTACTAAGCTTCTAAAAGCATTTTAAATTAGCAGAAATTGAGAAATATAACATAGAGTATAAAGAATTTTTTTTCGATATTTTAATGTTTTGCTAAAATATTTAAAAATATTCTTATTTTTTTTTATCGTCTTAAGGGGGGAATACGGGTCCCTCTATGTTCTCTCTTGCGTGTGCCTCTGGTCACAAACGTATAAACTCAAGGATTTCGCTTCGCTAGAAAATTTCGCGGCAATGTATAAATAAGAAGGTAAGAAAAACTTGTGCGTGTATAGGCAACATATAAGCAACATAACGAGGAGAATCACGATTTTGAAAACTAGGAAATAAGGAGAGTGATTCTTGGATGTTCAATAAATAAATTTTATTTCTTTGGATTCGGAATAAGTATTAATTTATTGATTTTCATGTTTTCTCATAAAGGTGTGCAAATCACGTTTTTGATACCTGAGAGAATATTTTTCTTCAAATTATTGTTAGTAAATTTTATGTAGAACTTTAATACGCTATATTATATATATATATAATTTACTAAAAATATTTTTTTATATTATATATATTTTATACTATAAAATTATTACAAGGTTATATTATTTAGCACATATATTAGAGCCACTTATACTGACCACGGATTAAAAAGATCCTTTTTATTTAAAAGGGTTTTTAATCTCATTTTTAACGTTTATTGACTTTCACTGATTTCCTTCTGAGCGCCCCACGTGTACTTCATTTCTCTGTGGAATCTCTAACGAATTGGCACTTGTTGGAATATATGATTGGAGTTTCTGGGTGGCTCAAACGTAATTGTGTTGCCAGAATTAGCAGTAACACCAAGGAATCACATGGGCCATATTGGTGATTTCAAGGAATTAAGGTCTGTCTTCCTTCTGTGTTTCATAATTTGAACTGAAAATGACATATGGCTAAATTTTCGTATCCTGTAATTATTGAATCAAAGGGACTCTCTGGAGGGCATTTTTTTTTTCAAATGGGCAACCTCCAATCGCTTATCATATAGATTTATTGTGCAAAGCTTAAGATGTGCATGTTATGAGCCCATCACTGCAACATTGTTGCGTGTGAAATTTCCCTCACATGTGTGATTACAGAGATAAATAAAATGTTTCTGGATGCTTTAATATTTTTTGTCTTTCCATTATATACTACATTAATTTTACGTGTAGTGCTTCTGATGGTTTTTGGGCAGATATATGGATAACCTAATGGGATGAGTTTTTTTTTTTCGATTGAAAAAAAAAATTGGCACCTGACTTTCTTTCAATTCTCTCAAATGGATTTTGAATCACCCTGTATGCATGCATGAATATTGCGATATTTATCGAAAAATTGCAAGAATATGTATGCATGAATGATGCGATATGTATCAAAAACCGATCAATATAGAAAATGTTGAAACTAAAGCCGTGCCCAGATCCACCGCTCTACGCCTTGCCGAATCAGTTTGTTACGGCACAATGAGTCAGAATCCTACAGTTGTTGCTACACATTATTCTACAATGCATAATTGTAACACTAACATCGACTAACTATCAAGCACTTCTAAAACAAACACTACAACAAACACTACAATCACTGGTAAAAATTTCACTATGTACTATCAAAACGTTAGGAGTCTCAGAACTAAATTATCCATGATCAAATTGTCTATTTCGGCTCATAGTCACGATATTATTTGTTTGACTGAGACTTGGCTTCATCATGACATCATGAATAGGGAATTCATTGATGATAGGTATACGGTTTTTAGAAAAGACAGGTATTTCAACTCCTTAAATAAAGGAGGGGGGTGTACTGATAGCAGTTAAAACTAAATTCGTGGTCACCGAGATAAATTTTGATGAAGTTTCCTGCGAGGCAATTTGTATCAAGATTTTCCTCGAATCGGGTAAAGTTTTATTTTTGTGTATTGCTTATTTTATTCCCAATTGTAGCACTCAATGTTATATTGATTTTTTTAATCTTTTTGAAAGAATGAATTTGTGTGATAATTATGATCTTCTTGTTGTGGGCGACTTTAATCTCTCTGAAATCAATTGGTTCACTAATTTTAATTACTCTAATTCTAGATCTGTTTCAGATCTTTCAAATTTTATGCATTTGTTTGATTTAAAGCAATTTAATTTTATATTTAATCACTTTAACAGAATGCTTGATCTTGTACTATTTTCTAGTCGTTTTTTCTCAATTGAAGTTACAAAAGATGATTTACCGATTGTGCCTATAGATAAACATCACCCGGCTTTGATATGCTCTTTTTTCCGGTATTCGTTATATTAGGCGTACTGTTAATAATTCTCGTCGTAGTTATTATGATTTCAAAAAAAGCGATTTTAGATCATTGTATTCAGTTTTTAGTAATTACGATTGGAATTTTTTAAACTTGTGCAATAATGTTGATGATGCTGTTGACATGTTTTATTTTTGCATCTAATCTGCCTTCAACAATTATGTCCCCATCAAATTTTCATCTAAACATAGATATCCTCCTTGGTTCTCCAAATATATTATACATTGTATTAGACTAAAGAAAAAATTCCGCAATAGGTATTTGAAATTTAATAGAATTTTTGACTGAATGTAGTATAAATTTTACAGAGCCAGAATTAAATCTGAAGTTATGAAGGAGTATAAAAAATATATTTTTCATATTGAATCATCACTGAAAAATTACCCTAAAAAATTGTGGTCTTTCTGCACTATCAAAAATAGAAATGTTCCTTTAAATATGAAATGTAATAATAATTTTTTGTCGACTACTTCTGATACTGCAACTGCATTTGAGAATTTTTTCAAGTCTAGCTACATCACCAGTGCTACAAATGATATCTATATCTCCGATACGGCATTTCCTAATTCTTCTAATGTTACCATTGATAATGTTTCTGTGGATGATATTGTTCATAGTATAAAGAAACTTAAAGGCTCTTCTCTAGGTATGGATGGTGTTCCTTCTTATATAGTTAAAGCATGTGCTATAAATTTTGTTTTTCCGTTGCTAATTATTTTCAATTTATCAATTAGTACCAAAATTTTTCCTGCCGAGTGGAAGGGAGCAAAAGTTGTTCCCATCTTCAAAAAAGGTGACAAATCTTGTATCGAGAACTATAGACCTGTTGTTATTTTATCTCCGTTCGCTAAAATCTTCGAATCGATACTACACAAAAAAATTTTCAATCAGATCAAGTCCTGTATTTCCGCGAATCAACATGGTTTTGTCATGGTTCTGTCACTAATCTCCAAGTCTTAATGCCTGTATTATTGACGCCATACATAAAAAACGACAACTTAATGTAATATATACTGATTTTTCAAAAGCTTTTGATCATATTGATCATGGAATTCTTATCAGCAAAATTATTAAAATCGGTTTTAACTCTGACTTAGTGAATTGGTTCATTTCCTACTTATCCAACAGAATGTTGTATGTTTCCTATAAATCCAATTTAAGCCAAGGTTTTGTTGCTAGTTCTGGTGTCCCTCAAGGATCTGTGCTAGGCCCGTTGTTATTTATCATTTTTATCAATGATCTATCCACACTTTTCAAAAATTGTCTACTCTTTGCTGATGATTTGAAGATTTTTAAAAGTATTGATTGTATTGATGTATGTTATAGCCTTCAAAATGAGCTGTCTTTACTTCACGAATGGTGTTTACTTAATAGACTTAATCTCAATATTGATAAATGTTTTGTTCTTTCATTCACTCAGAAAAAGAATCCAATCTTTTTTACGTATAACATTAATAATAGCCAATTGCTTAGAAGAACCTCTGCGACCGATTTGGGAGTTATTTATAGTACCAATTTTAACTTTGCTGATCACATTAAAAATCTTTGCTCTGTGTCATATAAAAAACTTGGTTTGCTTAAAAGAATGTCGAGAGATTTCAAGGATAGTAATACGTTAATATCCCTTTTTAATACGCTTATAAGATCTAAACTTGAATATGCTTGAATTATCTGGAACCCATTTCACGCTTGCCATATTATGAGTCTTGAAATTATTCAAAACAATTTTCTAAGGTATTTATATTTCAAAAAATATGGTCCTTATAACAATATTCTATCTGCCACTCATCTACGAAACAGTTTCAATGTCAATAGCTTACAAAAACGCAGAGAGTACTTGCTCGTTATTTTTTTCAAGAAACTGTTGACTAACCAAATTGGTTGTATACCAATTCTTAATGAAATATGTTTCAATATTAAGTGTCACAATACAAGATCCAATTGTTTATTTGCCATCAAATCATATAATACTAACATTGGTAATTTCTGTGCTGTAAACAGATTTTCCGAATTTTATAATGCGCTTCCTCAACATCTGGATATTTTTCATTCGTCTGTTACCGACTTTAGAAGATTTTTGCTGTGATTGCGTTGTATATATCTTTGTATAGAATTTTTGTATTTTGCGTAATTCTTTGTTACTTTATATTTGTCTTTTGTGTACTTTATCATGTCGTTTTTTCTATTCTGTGCAAATTTTTATTTTTACTGCAAGCTGTAATTGGGTTTAAACCTGTATCTTTGTTTTATAAAAATAAATAAATAAATAAAATAAATATCGAAAAAAATTCCCTGCTTTATTTTAACAATAGTGCCATACTGACAGTCAGTGCCGTAACTAGTCATTCCTGTTCCTTGTGCAAGAATTAGCATTTAGGCCCTTTCTGGCCAATACTTGGGCCTAAGTGGGCCCTGTGCGGGTGCACCTGATGCCCCTTCCTCGTTACGGCACTGCTGACAGTGATCTGTGATAATATTGATATAATACAATACATAAGAAATTAGATCTCGATAAATAAATAAATATATATAAAATAAATGTGTCACAATAAATCCTTTTGAAAATCTTTGATATGGAACTGGAAAATATTTCTTTTAAAAATCGGTCATACTCGGGAACGTTTTTTTTTTCTGTTGGCATATGTTGACATATGAAATTTCAAAGTGACCAAAAGCCACATTTATTTTTTCTCCAGAAGAAAAAAGGTACATCAGTTTTCCTTTAGATATTTTTTTTTTACTTTCTAGGTAAACCTAAATTCTTTTATCCTTTATTCTAAGCCCCCGTGTGTTTTTCTTCACTTCTCCATTAGCCATACTTCTTAGGCCCCTAATCCGTTTCTCCTGATCTGTTTCTCCTGTTCTTTTTTTCCTTTCTCTTACAATACCTTTTTTTTTTCTTATCTTATCTTTACCTTTTTTTTTTTTAATGATCCATAGTTCACGATATTCCCCTGAGGTTGTCCAAAAAGAAAACCACTTGTTCAAATGAGCAAAGACAAATAGAATAAAACACAGATCTTTTCTTCGATTTCTCTCTATCTTGTGTAATCTATCACTAAAGGATATTTGCTGTTTCCGTATAAATCTTCAGGAAACCATTGTTTATGAATAAAATATATTTTCATAATTATGAAAGGATTTTTAATGGAAATTTGCAAAAAAATTGCAGGTATCTGATGCATATTGCAGTTTGACATTATCTCGTATAATGAATTCATATTATAATAAGCAATCACTCGAACAATTTCGTCTTTCAGCAGGGTAATGCGCCTCCACATTGGAAGCTGGAAGTGCGTGAATTCCTCAACGATGTGATTCCTAATCGTTGGATTGGCCGCACCGGAAAGAACGACAAAATGATTTCTTTGCCGCCCTGGTCACCGGACATTACCCCATGTGACATTTCCTTGCAGGGCTTTGTGAGAGACAAAGTGTACATGCCACCACTGCCACGCAACTTGGAGGACCTATGAACGCGCATATTTAATGCTCTGAACATAGTAACACCAGATATGCTGAAACGAGTGTGGGAAGAAATGGATTATCGGCTGGACGTTGGCCGCGTGACTCGAGGAATTCATATCGAACACTTATAATGTCACAAAATAAAAATATTTGATTCGTCTTTCCCTTTAGACCAGTTCTGGTGTCTACCTGTTTCAAGATACTGTTAAAATACCGTATACCATTTTGAATAACCCTGTATAATATTTAATCATGTCTATATACTGTTTCTAGATTTTGCAATTGCTTTTTTATTAGGATTGCTGTAATTTTGAAGTATATGAAATCCATATTTGTTATGGACAACTTTTTCTCAGCCACCTGGTTGGGCATTTTGTCGGTTGTGGTGTTGTATTTGTATGTATATAAGTGTTATCATCATGGATTGAATTCGTATTTAGGTTGCAGAACTACACACTTAGAGAGCATGAAATCTCAGCTGTAACTTCAGAAATTTGCGGTCCCGTTTAATTCTCATGAAGAAAAAAATTTATCAGTCTCTTGCTTATAACGTCGACAGTAACGTTAACAGCAGTGACCTCGGATACAATGACACATTTTTTGCCAATTTGCTTTCCGTTTTTTTTTTACGGTGTTTTCCAAAGAAATTCCAAACAACGACGTCGACGGTATCGGGAAATTAATTTTTTTTTCATACATCCGAGTTTTCAAGATATATTTTTGACAAAAAAATGTTATCAGATGCAAATAATGTGCATGAAAAAATGGCATCTCATTATGATTAAGGTGACCATATTTAATGCAGAAAAATACAATACATCGGTCGGTTGTTTCATCGCCGGTTCTCATCGAAAATTTGCTAATAGTGAGCGAAATTGTGCGTGTGTGCTAAATATACTGCTTATTACTGAACAACAAACTTTGACAAAGTTTCTGGGTCCGGAACAAAAACTGCCGTTTCTCATGTAATTTGGTGTGCTGAACACAAATTGGACTATAAGAAACAGCTAGATTGGCTAACGGTTTTCTCTGAAATTGCAAATTTAATAACATGAATATAATATTACGCGATGCAATACATTGAAACACAAGATAAACATATAGAAAACCAAATAAATGAGAAGGGAAAAAACACATATACAATGGTTACCGCCAATTACAATCATGGTTAATGCTTTCATTTGGTTATTGTTATCACTTTTTCAAGGAATGAAACGAGCTGATATCATAACACGCGGAAAAATTCGTTTAAAGTTATAGGGATTTCGGATAATAATTATAATTTCCCCCCGTCGCTTTTAGTCCCCGGGCCGAAGGTTTGGCACCCCTGATATGGCTACGAGATAAAAATAATCTTAAAAGAACTCGTATAACTTATTATCAAAATAATTTCTTTATCAATGAGCATCACGTCTATTTCGAAGAGAATAATATTCAATTTCGATATTTACAATGTCTCAAGATTTGTGAGATATTCGTTTATTAAATTATTATAGCAGGAATTTTAGGAGTTCATATGAAAAATTGGCATCATTTTTCACCCAAAACGTATATACTACGTCTATGCGACAGTGACGAAGGACGATTTTCGTGCTGTCTATTTACTCGACTCGAACAGCAAACAACCAAAAACGTGGAACGTGGAGTTTCGTGTCAGAGTAAAGCTCTGGAGGATGTTCTCCAGGAATTGAACTCGCTCGCCAATTACCGCCGTAATTGCTACACAAATACACACCTAAACGTAGAGACCCCTAACGCCACTAATTAGACACAAATAACCCTTCCCCGTGCTCTCAAGGAACTGAGAGTCATCAAGAGGCTACGCTTTCGAATCATCTGTATTAGTCTGTGTGAGTCGTGAATCCCCAGATCGTCAACTGTTCGAGGAAATCGGATTCTCTGTTGCATGATTTCGGTGGAATCATCGGGAAAATTGTTTGAAGGCTATGTTTGTGTTTTATGGTGGTGGAATGGCGCGAGAAAGAAGAACGATATAATTTTAGTGCGCACGTAATATCCGAATAATATTTTACTATTGATTACTGTTTGCGAATGTGTTGAAAATAACATTTCGAAACACTTTCTTATGGTTTCGATATTTTTCATTTGATTTCAGCGTGATGAATTGGAATATGTTATGAAAGCTCATATACGCGCATTCGGTGATTTGTCTTATTGCTAAATATGAAAATGTGAGTAATTCAAATGAGAATGTCCAGTACTGTCAACGGAGGACCTGTTTGATTATTCCCGTCTTAGTGGAGGCTCTGTGTATTTTCTGTGTGTGTATATTGCATATTCAGTAAAAGGAAAGGGAAACAAAACTGTGTCCAGCACTGTGGACGGAGGATTCGTTTCTTCGTTGCCCGTCACAGCTATATACAGTCGAATACCGTTATAGCGAAAATCTCGTTTTAACGAACACTTTTCTAATCCCCAGATAAGTTTGCATAGGAACAATGCAAAGACCTGAAATTCCTTTATAACGAAATTTCGTTTTAACGAAGTGATTTCGAGGGTCTCTTGGAGTTCGTTATTACGAGATTCGACTTTATATATTTTGTATACATTGTGTATTTTGGCCATAGTTTCCCAACCTTTTTTGTCCCATCGCACCCTTCTTCAGAAATTTTTTTCTGCCATCGCCCTCCAACGCAATCTTCTTACCCATGGAATCTTATATTATATACGTAGCTTCTACCGCACCCTGAAACATTCCATCACCCCCAGGGAGCGTTAGCTACCACGTTGGGAATCACTGATTTAGACCATTCTCAAATCTCTCCCACTTCAACATGCCAACTTCTTCTCTTACTTACCCCATAAGTATTTTCCACACTTCTTTTGAAATCCGAGGCTGCGGTCTCCGGCCCTTATGTGCCACTGGGAGCACGTGTATTTTTTCTCTTTAGTCATTGGGTTCAGCTATCCGTTCTAGTCAAATGGCTTGTGCGTTGCATCGAGTTGATGGCTGCCTTCATGGGGAGAACGACGCGAGTTATTCGGTACTTGCCAGCACGGGGAAAGGGGAGAAACCGCTATAAATCTTTGATAGCTTTTTCCGACACAACTCTGCCTCTTTTGTGTTAATGTAATTAAGGTGCTTTGCATCAGTCTGCGGTTGTGAGCGGTTTTGTGTAACTATCTAAATATAAAAAACAGATGGCAGCATCTTCTTAATACGTATTATGCATGACTAGGGTTACCAGATTACCAAAACTGAGATGACGCCGTACTTAGTTACGTCACTTTACCAATTTTCACAACAGATGGCACCACTATTCTGACCGATATAAACGACCACAACAATAATTTCAGCGTAACTAAAACGGCACCCCCCCCCACCTAAAAATAAATAAATTCTGGGAATTTCGATGGCTATTGGTCAATGAAGAAAAAACTACAAAAACACTGATGTTACTGAAGATAAAAGTTTCAAAGTGGAAAGAAAAAATTTCTGGGAAAAAGAAAAAATAATTCCCGAAACCTGAAAAGGAAGATAAAAGGGCGAATTTTTCAAAACGTAGGAGGACGCTTGAAATGACGTCAAAAATAATGATGTCTGGTAACTCTATGCATAACGGTTCACGGAAACTTTGCTTCTGACGTTTCGAACCCCCAACATTTCACCCCGGCTTAGCTATAAATGAGGAAAACCCGTTTTACTCGCATTTAACGCTGTTCTTTCCCAAATTCCCTCTTTTTTTCGAATTTGAATATCTTAGTGAGTATTGCACTTTTTTACTGGCAATTGACCTACGCGAAGCCAAAATCTTCAATCATTACATTTCACTAAAAGTTCGAAAAATATAGATGACAGAACTGTAACAAGCAATACGCGGAAACAAATTTCGCGTTAGGTGCACAACATGGACACGCACAGAGTTCCGACATCATTCGTTAGAAGTTCCTCAGAGGAATATGGACGAGATGCATGCGTGGGTATAGTAGTGGTAGTAGTACTGGTGGGATTGGCAATGCCTTGTTTACTCCCCATTCTCGTATAGTTCTGAAGGATGGGAAGTGGGGTGCAAAACTATACATTTCACTTCAAAATATAGAAAAACATATGGATAGATGGCACCAGATCAGTGTAAGACGAAACAAGCTCAAGTCTTACAACATAAATACGGTTTGGCTAGTATTTTATCTCTTATTTTCTATCCTATTTTATGTTTCATTTATCCCAAAAGAGTGCAACTGAACACAATGGCAATTTGCGCATCACTTGATCCCATTTTGTTTCCACAGCCAGTGGAGGTGCCGAATTATGGATTTAGAACGCCCCCCCCCCACACACACACGCACACACGCACGCACGTGTAATATTTACGAAAAGCATATACGGTAGTTATCCTAAAATTATGTAGGATCCTGAAACGAATTATTCAGTGAAAACTAAACACTACTTCACCACACACCAACTCCGACAATATCGCTATAATGCAATTTACTGCCATTAACGAGTTGAGTTGGAAATGTAAGCTTCATCTATCGGTGTTCACCTCAAGCCCGTTAGAGATAATATCTTGTTATCTATATCCCCTCTCCCCTGTTCCAACCTGGGACTGACGGGAACCTTCACGGTGGTGGACGAGTATCTTACCATCATGCCAATCGAGCCGGTGGACTAAACAGGAACCATTGTCGAATTTTCGTTTAAAATTATCAGGGAAACAGCGTCCATTGAAAAGGCTGGAATCACTTGCTGACGTGAATCAAAACGGGATCTCGTTCTCCGAGAATGAAATTCTAGACGTGAACAGACGTTCTAAAACCATCTCATTCAATTAAGTGGTGGACATTAGTGTCGGAGCTCTTCATCACAAGCTTGAGAAGAAAACTCTCTCTCAATCAGGCATTCACCTTCAGGAATCGAGCGCCAAGCAAAAGATACATGATATCATGGATCCGAAGATCGGCAAAATGTCCTCGTCCGGAGAAGCCCAGCAGCAGCAGCAAGATAACGCCGCCGTCACTCCAGGCCCGAAGAAGATCGTGAAACCAGCCACTAAACCTGCTGCTGCAAAAGTCGCGAAGGCAAAGGCCAAGGCGAAGGCTTCTGCCGCCAAAAAAAAGAAGAAGGCTTCCGCTAAGAAGTCCAAGAAGAAGACCAAGCCCAAGAAGAAAGCCAGCAAGAAGAAGAAGACGGCCGCCAAGAAGAAGCCCGCCGTGACGGTCATGTGATTGGGTCTCCTGTCCACCGACATTCTATTCCGATCGGATAGACATCGACCAAAAACATTTAGTGTTAAAAATCCCCGATGAGGAACTAAAAATCGAGTGGAAATAACGTACGTCCGTCATTATTGAAGTTGATTTCAGATGATTTGTCGCGTGAAATAAAACTAGATTTTGAGTTTGTTACGTTTATCGTGGATGATTGTACGAATTAGGTCATATATTTCCAGCCTATGGGCCTCGGAGTCATCTGATATGGTCCGCGACCTCGAACTTAGTTTTGTAAAAATCGACTGACAAATTTACAGATCACTTAAGTGACACGAGGCATATTTACAAATCATTGAATGACCTGTTATTCAGTTCCACAACACTAAAAAAGGGGCCCGTGACACATTTCCAGTGTTTCGTCGTGCATATAAAGATCACTCAATTGACTCGCGACATATTTGCAGGTGAATCAAGTGATCCGCACCATATTTACATATCGCAGACGTGTGGAAAGCACTTGAGTGTTCCAGAGCACTTGAGCGGCCCGTGGGTGCAGGTCCATATCATATACGTTACCCGCGACACCGTTCCAGATCACTCAAGAAGCCCATTTCACACTTCAACCGACTTAAGTAGAAAACGTGGAAATATCCCCTCCGCCCTACATTTTATAGCAGCGGACCCCAGGCTGGGATATTTGACGGCCCTCCCTCAATCCCGACTTTTCACGGGTCCTTCTATAGTGGATTTATACCATGAAAAAAAAATTACCCATCTGTCAGAGCCTGGGTTGTCAGCCCAAACCCTTGTGGGCGGTGGGCATCCTAGATCACTTTAGTGGTCCGCTATGTATTTACAGAGTAGCCCGCAATATAAATATATATACAAGATATACAGAAGACTGGATGTTGTGAAGATATTTATTATTTGAGATGTTAATTTTTTTAAGGAAGGAAAAAACTCATCTCTGCCTCTACCGGGAGCCGTACTCGGGTCCCTCGATTGCCGGACGAGTGCTCTGACCACTGAGCTACAGAGGAGATAGAGATTTTCCTTCGCTAGAGCGTATATATGCCGAACGGAACCGTGCAATGGACGGTGAAACCGATCAGCTAATAGCTCATGGACGACGAGCCACCAGAGGGCTATATATATCACATGAATGTCGCTCTCCACTTGTTAATACAAGATATACGGAAGACTGGATGTTGTGAAGATAAGTTTGTGAGATGAGTTTTTTACTTCCTTAAAAAAAATTAACATCTCAAATAATAAATATCTTCACAACATCCAGTCTTCCGTATATCTTGTATTAACAAGTGGAGAGCGACATTCATGTCATATAATTTTTATGGTGACTATATGTGAATGTGTGATATATGCTAATTTTTTTTAAATGCAAAACATTTTTGTGAGCCCCAGGGGCAAAAAATTGCTGATATTGATGGTGCTCTCTGGGGTAAGATGTATATGTATATACGTATGTGTTTTTTTTTTTTTCATTGAGAAAATAAATGCTCCCTCCGGGGAACCTCCGTATGGTGAATCCGGGCTGGGGTAAGTTACTCATACCATTGTAAAGTTGTTTTTTTTCTGGTAGTGTTATCAGATTCGGAAACTCCGAACTGATAAGCAAGCGGAGATCGAGATATAGTTCGGAAAGAAAATTCACATTCCTCTGTGGGGAATCGAATCACCAATCTCTCACTGTCCAGGCGAGTGTTCTAACCATTGAACTACAGAGGACAGAAATTTCTTTTCCTTAGAGCATAGGTATGAATGCTGAACGGGACTGCGCATGGACAGCCTAGCTCAGCTAATAGCTCTTACGCCTTTATCTACATCTCGATCTCCGCTTGGTTATCCAGACTTTCGTACTTCGCATGAACAGCGGAGAGTGACATCGTTTCTCTCTATACTTTGAACTGATTTACGGGTCACTCTGTATTATTTTAGAATTTCCCGCATTTTCCTGGATGTGATATGGTTACGCAAAGTGTGGATGCCCATTTTTTATTTGAACTCGCGAGGATATCAGTAATACAGTCAACGCCGCTTATTAGAATCTCGGATAATGTTAACGTTTGTGTATTGTTATCAATTTTGTAAGGAACGGAAAGAATCAACGCCATAATATGAGAAAAAATTCGTTTGTAGTTGTCGGGACTTCGGATAATGCTATCAAATTTATGTGCATCGAAAGCGTTTTTGCGCATTCTGAAGCTAAAGTTTAACCAAAATTATTTTTTTCCCTGTAAGTTAACGTTATCAGACTGCAAGACTATGTAGGAGGCTAGAAGGTGTCTCCGCCGTTGATAAACATATTCATGCTTGATGTGTAGAGATACTTATCAGTATATAGTACTCCCTGTGATCCATATACGTGTGGAGCTGCTTTTGTAATGGCCTGGCCGTCCAATAATGGAGAAAAAAAGCGCTCTCTTTCAGTTATTGATTGGTTTCCTTCAGTTTACCAGATTCATATACCTTTACTCGAGAAACTTTCATAAGGTATCTATGAAACGTATTGCATACATTAAAAATATCGTAATTAATTATATACATTAGACAGTTTCATTCTAACACCTCCCACGGCTGATCAAGAAAATTGAAAAAAAATTTCAAAATAAGAGGCCCTGTTTTAGAATAGGATAAAAAAAAATTGAACGATTGAACATTTTACAATTAATTATATGGGAAAGAAAAACGGTTGTCCCGTTTTACCAATACGCCTACCATACGTCCCTTTCAACCATAAAGGAATATATGGTCACAGTACTTATAAACGGAACATTTCGTATACAGTTATCAGTCGGTTATTGTTATCAGAAACCCCGAGTCCCGATGTGATCACATCAAGCGGCGTGGACTGTATTAAATATGACAGCTGGATAATTTCTTATTCAGTTAGAATCGTGTTATCAAATCTGCTTGCAGACCACCTGTGCCACCGTCGTGGACCGTAGGTTGAGAAACACTAGTCTAAATGTATCCTACTCACCTTAGAAAGAATGTCGTGCATAGAAGACGCTTGGGATCGTCAATATAAATCCAATATTTCAATTTCTTCAATTCCTGAACAATTCAAAGCTTTATATATTTTTTTCAACAACCCCATACACAACTTGGGTCGTATTCTCGGATTCTTTTAATGGAGGTATTGATTCCTCCCAATAGCAATATATGTGTTTGGCACTCATCGGGAAGATAGCGATCGCTGTTCGAGAGCTTTGATAGAAAAGCGTTGAGGCTTGGGTAGCTTTGATTCATTCTAAATTGGTTGGGAAAAGCGATAGGAAACAAACACACACAGCGTGAGGTCCTATCTGTAATAGCCTTTCCCTTAAATTTCTTATCCACCAATCTGTTGACGTGTCCCCCAATAACAATAAATTTCTCGACAAAACTCCACTCTCGATCGTTCTTTGTTCTGTCTGTCGTACGTTATTTTAACGACAGGAGCAATTTCGCTATCCTTTTTATTTACCTCAGAATTTATGTTGAATCGCGTCAGGTCATATCGTTTCTGAGATATTACCGACAGGAAAAGGATACGTTCCGAACATTATGGGTGAATTTTCCACGTAAAAAATTTCAAATCAGTAATAATATGTAACACGATTTTTGTCCTTAGTTAGCAAACCGCATTCGCCAACGACTAAAAAAAGGGCACAATATAGAAATGGTAGGCTTTAAACTGTAGTTTTTGTGGTGAAGGGAATTGATATTTGTGAATTTTGGATTTACCATTGGCTGATTTGGGTGACTGGAATATTGAAAATGACAAAGAAAAGAAACTTTTCTCACTGATAAATAATTTTAAAAACTGTAAAGAGCTTTTAGAATATATGCCACAAATGCAAATTCATAAATACATAAATACATAAAAACACAATAAGGTCACTCGTCACAACAGGCAAAATGCCCAACGTGATGACTGTGAAAAATATGTCTATTACAAATAAGGGTGTCATGTATTTATAAAATTACAGAAACCCAATTAAAAATGCAATTACAAAAATGGGAATGTACAATACAAGCAATATATATATATATACACATGATAAAACAGTATACAATGCTCATAAAGAGTACTTATGGTTGTCTTATTCTAAGTATGGACAGATCTTCTCGATTTACCCCAACATGTTTATCGCACTTCTTTTTAAGCGTGTCAATTGTGTTATAATTTACTACCCCGGAGTTAAGCTATTCCATTTATTAACAACCCTATTGGAGAAAAATTCCTTGCGACACCACAATCCAGAATTGCCCCTTACCTATAGATACTGGTGTCCCCTTGTCAAATCAATCGATTGACGGCGTATTAATAATTCATAATTCATGGTCCATCCTATCCATCCCGTTGAAAAAATTTATTACGTCGATCATATCCCCTCCGACACCTGCGTTCATCCAATGTAAACATATTCAAAAGTTGAAGTCTCTCTTCGTAACTCAACCCCCGTGTGCCAACAAGGACGCATATAGCTCTTCTCTGCAACCCTTCAATAAAGTCTATGTCTCTCTATACATATGGTTTCCAAAATCTTACAGCATACTCCAGTCCAGGACGGACAATGCCTCGGAAAAAGCGGAAGAATGACTTTGAAAGAACGTAAAGAGAGAGCCTTTTTGAAAATGAAACCGAGCATTCTATACGCTTTTTTGACCACCGCTGAACAATGTTCAGAAAACCTAAACCGCTCGTTAGTGAGAATTGCCAAATAGGTGACCCTAGTTGCATCCGGAATAGTAATACCATTCAACTCGTAAGAGAAACGTGAGTTGTTCGAACTAAATTGAGCGGCCATGCAGTTGTCAATTCTAAAACGTCACGTGTCTGAACATTTAACAGGAAATAATATTTGAGTTATAAAAAAAAATTAAATTAAAAAAAATTTATGGGACTTTTTTCCATTTTATTTCCATATACACTTTCATTTTCACGGTTTTAGCTCCAAAAAGTAATCGCCATGTTATTTTAGATGTGTTCTCCCTTACATTCCTTTCAAACCCTGCATGCACAAATGTGCTGGTTGCTTTTTCTCACTGTAGATTTTTTTATTTTATTTTTTTAGTTGAGAATTTACTTAAAGGATTGTGCAAGTTTTAAGTCAGAATTATGGTGAATGTGAACTTTGGGGGATTTCTTCAGAGGGCAGCACTTAAAGTTGCACTGTCGGGATGGTTTTTCAATTGAGATGGCTTCCAGGAGAAAGTGACTTCTGGAAAAGCGTGATTCAATATATAAACTTCAGAAATAAAATTCTGGAAAAAAATTGTATGTGAAGATGAATACGCCCTGCATCACTTTGGCTGAAGAAAGTTGAAGGACATGAAATATTTCTTCACAAAAATAAATTTGAGGGAAAATTTAAAAATTAAAGGTTTAATTACATTTATGATTTTAATGCTTTTTTTTTTTTGATTATCAAAAACGCAAAAACACCTTGAAAATTCTATAAAATGAATTGCTCGGGTCCGAAAAGAATAGAGACGTTCCAAATCAAGAAGTCTTTCGTGAAAGTGCTTTTTTGGGTAAGCATCCATGCCTTCTTTTTAGATTTTTCGAAATGAGCCTAAGGAGATGCAATCTGTTATATGTACTGTTATTATAGTAAAGGATGTGGAATACAAACAACTTCTCAAAAAAGTCAAAAGCTAATAAGAATCTTGGGATATATCTGTTCGCATGCTTAACGGGTTCTTAGGTAACCGTTGGACAAAAACCATCTTGAGCTTGTAGCGTAAAAAATAAAAGTTCGTATAAAAAATAGAATATTCAATGTTTCACCGAAAGGCAAATCGCATCCTTTACATTCATTTCGAAAAATTCAAAGGACGCATGAGTGTCATTCCAAAAGAGCAACTTCACCAAATAACTCTCGACATGAAGTATTTATATAAGGGAGAACGCATCAAAAATATCATGGCATATGCTTTTAGGAACTGAAAACGTGAAGGTAAAATGTATGAGGAAATAAAGGTGGAAGAAATCCCATACTTTTTTGAATTTAAAATTTTATTTTAACACAAACTTTATTTTCTGTTAAACGTCAAGATACACGTGACGTATGTTCTAAAAGATATTTATATATATTTTTTTAAAATTGCACTGCTTGACAATTGCTAAGGAACAGTGCTATTTTTGTCATACCTAACAATGGAGAGAGCCTTCAAAGACATGAAACTTGGCACATGTTTAATAGGCATCCTGAAGTATCTTCATAACGCAAAATGGAACAGATATCACCAAATGGCAAAAAAAGATAAGCAAAAGAAAAAAGATGTTCCTAACACAGCAATTGTAAACAGTAACGAGAAGTGCTCATTCCGCTGGAAATAAGAGCAGATATGAGTTGTTCAGTATGAAGTGTGACTTCCTCGGACACTGATGGGCATTTGGCATCTGCTGGACATGCTGTGCACTTAACTTTTCAAAAGAGCTTGTAGAATTTTGTTCCATTCGCTCTTCAATGCGCGTTTGAGTTCTTTGGTTTCGAGTTATGTAAGACAGTTCGTGTTCGAGGAGGCATATGTGTTTGAGCAATGCGTCTGCCGAGTACATCTCAAGCATGCGCATGCTCTACCGTATTCAGTTCTAGGGAATATGCAGGCCATGTCATGCGCTTAATGTCTTCACTTGCTAGAATGTCGGTCACTTCATCTGTCTTTCGTGGACATGCGTTGCCATTCATGCACAGAAAGTCTGGACCAACTGCACTGCGGAAAAAACATACCTTGCCCTAGAGAATTTCAGTGCAATACCGCTGTGATGTTACGGTACCTCCATAAACAATATGAAGTGGAGTTTTGCTATTTTGCATGACACTCGCCAGCACCATTACTCCATTACAGTGTGGTGGACCCCCCCCCCCCTTCCTCCAGCATGCTTTCGTCAGCACTTCGACCTTCAGTTTCCTTCCTCAAACAATACAGAAATTCGAAGTCGACTTGGAAAATGAATGGGACAAAACTCCTCGAAGCACTTCTCAATAGTTAAGTTGAGATCATGTACAACAGATGCCAAATATGCGTCAGTGTCGGAGAAGGTTATAATTCACACTGAAGAGCACTCTCTGTATATATCTCTCTCTCTCTCTTTCCCCCCCTCTCTCTCATATCTGCCCTTATTTGCAGTAGAAATAAGGACAAATAAATAATATAAACAACACTTTTCGTAACTATTTACAATACCTATGAAGAATATTTTTTCTTCTCGCTTATCTTTTTTTTTGTTGGCAATAACTGTTTAGTTTTGCAAAATAAAGATATTTCAGCATGCCTATTAAACATGTGACAATTTTTTTGTGTAGTGTGCTTAATATCTTTAAAAGATGTCTATCATTTGGTATGTCGAAAAATAACATTGTTCCCTAGCAGTTGCCAAGCAATAAACAATAAAAGTTCTTTTTCTGACATTTTTAATATTCCAGTCAGCCAATGACTCAGTAAATGGCCAATTAACAAATATCGATCCCCTAACCACAAAACCAAAGTTTGAGGTAAATTATCATTTTATGATTATTCAGGCCAAGCGAAAACATAAATAACTCTTACCCAAGCACCATGGCAAAGTTTTTTTTTCTTGCATAGTATAATATTTTGATCGATTTATTTCTCTTCCAAAAAAATGGATATGAACCGACAACATTATCATAAACCCCATTATTCATTTTGGCATAAATCCAAATATTTTAATTGAACTCAAAACAAAGATGGCCGGAGCAATTACGTTAAAATAGATTCAAATTTAAAGTCTCGGATTTGATAAATTTACATTCAATCAAAATTAATTGCACATCTTTTTTTTGTGTGTGTGTGTGTGTTTTAGAGTAATTTTTGAAATTAGACTTCAAGTATATCGTTCCTAATTCTAATGACTTGTTTTAATGTCACGAAAGGGAAAGGAAAAAACAATCTACCATTTATTAAATTTGTTTAATTAATGTGCTTAATGTATTATTAATGATGATATATGATCGCTTTTGATCAGCGTATATGAACGATTCTCTCGTTTCTGCTGTTTTCGAGTGGGTTTTGTGATAATTTTTCCTTCCAACAGAATTTGAAACTTTTATGCTTACAGAAGCTTAATGATGCGATATTTGTTTGGAAAAATTAGTGGTGAGTATTTATTGTGGCGATTTTATTTTTTCATGGAGGTATAAAACAATATTTAGAATGCTAGTGGAAGAAATTCTAAGTGGATTGATTAATTAAATTATGGCTGAATCATAAATTTTAAATATGTTATGTTTTCTTCGCATCGCCATTTAATTTATATACAGTGAAACCTCATAATAATACTCGATGTAACGATAAATCCCTCGACAACGATATTTTTCACATCTTGTTTGGAATTACCTATAGTCTAAAAATTTATAAACTCATCTCGATACAACGATATTCTTTACTTCGACAAATCCCCTTGGGGATGTTTCGAAACAACTATAAAGCGATATTCACTCAAAAAACTCACCTTCGATATATTTTTAGTTTTTTTACCAGTGTTCGAGAGTGTTTAATAACATCTGTATTCCGCACTATGTGCCCTCGGAAAGTGCTAACGAAGTTGCAGTGAGGCTGTTTCTGTGTAGTACATAAAAGTATTGTGCGGGAAACTACTTTACAGATTGAAACAATTAATTGAATTTTGTTGAAAAACAAATAAATTAGAATTATTTGCAGCAAATTAAATTTTAAGAAATGTATTTTGTCGTGGTACTAACAACGATATTTGTAAATAACTCTACAGTGATATTTGTTCTTGGCCAGCAGAGTATCGTTATATCAAGGTTTCACTGCATTAATTTTGCAAATTTGAGTGTTATAATACATATACTGCGTGCGTGCGTCCAATCCGATTTCTACCACTTGGTACGCTTTCAATACTGACGATGAAAAATTTGAGTGGGTCCAATTTTATTTGAAAATATGCTGCTCATTGTCGCTCTTAATGCATTGGTTCCCAACCTGTATCACACGTTCCCCTGAGCATGAAATAGCTTAAGATTCCATAATATCCTGCATATAATCACTCATAGGGAAATTTCATTCATAAATAATGTAATTTTGAGAAATGAAAGGCAATATTTCCAAGTTTCTGCATACAAAAATTTTCTGCAGTCAGTTTTCTACTGACATTTAAATGTCATGTATAAATTAAATAAAAAATAACTATTTGCAAATTATGCATTGAGATATTTATCTCTATTCCAACTTCTCAGAAAAAAAAATCCACAGGTAAGAAACAGCGTGTGTAATCCGTCGTGAGTGATTCCAAAGATTTTTTAACGCAATATCTATGGATTATAAGCACGAAGATTCGATACTCGAAAAATAATTATTAACGGTAGAAAAATAAGTAAAATAAATAAAAGTTCAAAAAATCAGGATTTACGATATAAATATTTAAAAAAAGGAGTCTCTCATGCTCCACAGGTATCTTCAGGGAGTATAGTCGCAAGTTGAGAATATTTTCAAGTTGTATCTGAAGTGTAAAAAGTCTACCAAAGATGTAACGTAACTAAATAGGCTTATTGCTAGAAAAGAAGAGAAAAATACACGTTGCAATATATGCTGTCCTATATAAAAATTAGCATCAGCACTTGTGAGAGGAAAAACACGTTAGGGTTTTTCATCGGTAAATATTTGATTTTTGATTTTTTTTTGCTTTAAAAAAAATCACTACTTTCATTATTTATTATGTTCTGTATTTTTTAAAATTTGTTTCTATTAATTTTTAGTGAGTTCAAGAGCTTGTGACGCATCCGGTAAATTTGAAAAAAATATATAAGATATAAAATTTGTGTGTCTGGAAAGTATAAAATGGAAATGAAGTACAAAAATATTAAATATTAAATGACAATGAAATGTATAAATGTGTAAAATAAAAAATTTGAATTAAATATAAAAATAACTAAAATATGAAAAAATGAGTAAAATATAAAAATGGAACTATAAAATGTGAGCTATATTTTTCTTATCAACCTCTGATCACATGATATTTGGAAAAAAAACATAATGATTATTTTCTATTATTAAAGGAAATTTTAAGGGAAAAATTTCCATAAATCTGTGGTGTTTGGTCAGAACATGATATTTCCAAAAAATGGCTTTGTGATCTAAAAGTAAGTCTTGGCACTTATAACTAATTGGAAGTGAGATAAATGCACAAGTACGTGCGTGCGGCTAAACAACATGCTGATGTATGATATTTTTATTTGTATATGGGTGCATGCTTTATTTTCGATTTTTAAATGACAATGAAAATGCTTATTATCTCAAAAATGTGATTTTTTAGTTATCATGCTCTGACCAAACACCACAGAAATGTTCGTATTCGTATTTTTGTGACGTCACTTATTGGATTATAAATCTGTGTCCTTTTTGCAGCTTTCTTTTATTGGAATAGAAATAAATATATTCAGCATATAATTTATTAAAAATAATCACTTTAAGATTTTCTAATGGCGTGTAGACGCACGTGAGTAGAAAAATAGGTATTTTTTTCGACAGAACGTGCCATACAACCTCTTATACATTAAATCACCATCTTATATTCGTTATGATTTTGTTATTGATGGATGAAATTTATACACTTCGCCGTCAAATATACAATTATATTTTTTCAAAAGAAGAGAAATTTGCATCTGTAGATTATACGTAAGAAATTACGAATTTGGAAAACGTCCAATATGCCCACGTGAAATTAATATTGATGAAAACAAAATAATGATAGAAATTATATATTCAGTTCTGGTTTTGAATTGTGTCAGAAATTTTTAAAACACGAAACACCATAAATTAATTCAAAAACACTATCCAACTGAATGTCAAGTCAAATTGGACAAAACCTATGTTAAGTAATTATCGAACAAATATAATTATTTTTATGGTCGTATAACCATTACACACTTTCGTTCCATTGATCCTGCAATGCTTTATATTCATTCCAGAACATGGATAGGGGTTTTTTTTTCTATTACTTCACATTCCACAATTTAATCTCTTAATGTGACTTCATACATCTTTCGAAAATATCCTGACGTATGAATAAAATATTAAACAACAATATACCGTCGGCATGAAATTCTCAATCTCATTGTCTTGATTGAATTAAATTCCGGAAAAAAAAACCCGGCGAAATCCATTCAATTCAAAGTTCGAAAATACCAGGACATACACGTATATATCATTAGTAACCTCGAATGAAAATAAAAATATAGTCTCAGACCTGTGTAACGTGTATAAGACGGATACCTCCTGTGATACTGTAAATGAAGATTGACGTTAAACTAATATTTTTTCGTCGCAGTCGCGGAAGAATTAGATTTTTAAAACACGATGTGCATATGCTTAATTTAATGAAAATCCCTTCCTCGCAATTGCAAACGGGACTATGGCAATGAAAGGAAAAATAAGTCGAAAACTAGAAAAAAAAGGGAGAGAAATTCCTATCCACGTCGAAATACTCGCAATTAAATTAGCGAGTGCTTCCTCTACATTAGCTTTATACCCTTCAAATCCTACCCTTCATTTCGAAAAAGTCTTTGTTCGAGTTAAATCCTGTCTAATTTACCTCCCGGTATATAACCTAATTAAAAATCCTCTTTTAATTTAATCTGATATATATATTTTTTTTCATTTATTTTTTTAATCTCGAGTTCGTATCTCGAGTTGAAATGTGGCGGAGTCTTTATATACTGTCAGTGTGTATGAAATCCCCTCCAGCTTTACGTCATTTTCTGATGATTTCCCGGGCTTTTATTACTACAAATTAGAATTTTAAGATGTGCAGGCGTGTCTTAAGGTTTATATAACAGACGTAAATTAGATACTTTGGCAAAGTTATATTTTTTTTTCTTTCTCTCCTCCCTCGTAACTGATTATTTGCCATCTCAAAGAGGGATTATGATTTAGTGGGAATTGATGTGTAAGGATCTCGAAATTTGAGATATAAATGTAATTAGGTATAGCTTTTCATGTACGTGTATACGTTGATTTTCAAGGGAGATTAGTCGTGATACACGACATTCATTATTCGCTCAAATTTCAGACTGATCGATTTTGTTATATTTTGGACTCAATTTTACGATCAGAAATTAATTTCTGAGTCCACGTTTCAATATATTTAGATATATGGTTGGATACGTTATTAGAGTGGTTTTGTATTTCTTTCAATTTTAAGACAGAGTGGTTTAGATTTACATTGGATCTTATCTGAAACAGAACTGAATTCATTAATATCTAAGAATTTCACACATAACATTTTTCTGATGAATAAAAGGTGTAAAAGGATTTATGGCTGCCGTTTAATATTTATTTCTTACTGAAATGATACGTATTCATATTGGAAAAACATCGAAACTTTGTACGGAAAAAATTAACGATAACGACCCCATTCTTTCCACCGGAAATGGGAGAGCTATATATGCTGCGGTAAATGTGATTATACATAATAACCGGTTATTATGCATATTTACCTATCGCCTTGGTAAGTTCGATAAATTTATCATTTTTATCGGTAAATATGCATAATACCCAGGCACGGTTGGTAAATTTGATAAATACTAAAAAAAATTATAATTTTTACTGCAGGTTACGCATAATACCCAAGAGTCGTTGGTAAATCCCAGAAAAACTAAAACAACTAAAATTGATGAATGCTACAAAAAGCTATCACTTGTACCGGTGATCATGCATAAAATATTTCAGTTTGGTGCTGATTAAATCCTTTATGAAATGTCGTATGTTACTTTATGGAATAGGATTTTTTCCGAGTTTCAGTAAGTGTACAGTAAGGAGACAAGAAAATGTGTTCTATTGAGGAATCAGCTAATATCTGTGATTGTCAGGCTAAAATAAAAGGCTTTCAAAAAAGGCGAGATATCTCGACAATCCCGGTGAGAGTATTGAGGAATGTACCAGTAAGGCGTTCATTCTAAGTAGAACACGTGTGAGGGAAATAAAAAGCGCCCATTTCATCTATCACAAAAGATTCATAACCACAATATCCATTGCAAGATGAAAATACAGAAAAATGTCTCTTATTAAATTATTTAGCATTACTAACTGCTTCAAGCAGTTTCTCTGGCCAGCATTGTCTCATCTGTTTTCCGCTCTGTTCATTCTCCCACAATGTTTACAAGCCCCCAATATAAACCTAAAAATAAATCAATACTATATACCCAAAGGGTGAAATTTAATGGTCAGTCACAACCTCTTTTCCTACCACAGATATCGTTCCGTCTCTCTCTTCAATGAGTACAAACGGACACAAAAATTCTAAACTATCGTCCTATATAATTTTAAAATTTTATTGGATGCTTTGGAGTTTGTTGGCAGAGATGTTTTTCTTTCTTTTTTACAATTTTTCTTAAGGCATGTCCAACTTAGCTCCAGTTTTTCCTTGTCCCGGTTTCTGTGTACATACACAGAGAGATTTACTCTTACCGCAATAAATGGCGGGTATTTGTTATACAGTCGAGATTTCGTTTCTGTCTTGATCTAAGCTCCGTGGAAGGATTACATGGCGATATACACTCAAAAGCTAGACATTTCTTTCTGTGGTACTTTTTGTCTCGTTCATATTTCTCAAGTCCTGAGTATAACATAATACACTGTGTGGAAAAGGCTTTGTATATATATATTTTTTTTTCTTCTTTTTCAAGACGTAACGTTGTCTTTGAAAAGTAAGAAACGGTTGTGTGAAAATGTTGGTAGAAATGTCGACTCTTCTTGTTTTGGGAATCTCACGCTCAGTAATATCCCCATGTTTGGGTGTCTCGAAAACGTGAGTTTAAAATAGGTGTAGTTGCGTTAATCATATTGATTGACGAATTTTTCCCATGGCGAATGTCGATATAACTGGTGAGTTTTAGAAAACCACTTCCAAACATAGTATCTTTCGAGAATTAAAGTCTTTAAAAATTGTTTCAAATAGTTGTGACATTTAATGAATTAAAAATTTTTGGAGATTATTTTATGATATTCTCATATTTTCCCTGAGTCCAGGATTGAATATTTTTCCGGTAATGATTTCTCGGCTTTGGAAATTATTTGAATATAAATCTCTGTGAAACGAATTCTCCAAAATCGAACACTATGATTCTCACCCGAAAGGTACGATCGTTTATTCCTTGATTTCGAAGGTAGATGGCAGTATTGCTATATCACAAAAACGCTAAACATTCAATACATGCTATAGTATATTTATTGCAGGGTTTCTTCACGCAATTTCAATGCAATATGAGGGTAATCGTGATTTATCAAATATTAATAAAATTAGAAAAAAATCAACTTTTAAAAAAATTGGAAAATTAATTTAAAAAAAATTAATTTAATTAAAAATTAATTTAAAACAACTAGAAAAATTATAATTGAAACATTATGACAATTATGACTGAAAAAAATTAGGAAAAATTAATAAAATATATTTAGAAAAATAAATTTGAAAATTGTAGAAAAAATAAATTTGAAAATTGAAGAAAAAATAAATTTGAACATTTAAGAAAAAATAAATTTGAACATTTAAGAAAAAATAAATTTGAAAATTCAAGAAAAAATAAATTTGAAAATTTAAGAAAAAATTAGGAAAAATCAATTTGAGTATTAAGAAAAATTAATAAAATGAATTTAGTTCCATGTTGACTTTAGTATTCATCTTTATTGAGTAATCACAATATATATTTCCTATATTTAATACACAAATTATACTTAAAAATATTAAAAATTCTTATATTTAAAAATATTTCTAATATAACGTTACAATATTCTCAATAAATAATTCACAGAAAAAATTATTGCTTAGATAAAAAATGGTGCACATACGCGAATGCGCCAACATTTATTTTTCTAAAAAAATATATTAATCTCTCTCTCACATAGTGTCTTACGTTCCTATAAATTTCATTATTGGTTTATTAGTGATGAAGATCGAATCCGGAATTCATACATAAGCTAGATTATGAATGTCGCTTTCCATTTGTTAATACAAGATATACAGAAGACTAGATGTTGTGAAGATATTTATTATTTGAGATGTTAATTTTTTTTAAGGAAGGGAAAAAACTCATCTCTGCCTCTACCGGAAGTCGAACCCGGGTCCCTCGAGTGCCGGACGAGTGCTCTGACCACTAAGCTACATAGGAGACAGAGACTTTCCTTCGCTAGAGCGTATATGTGCCGAACGGAACTGTGCAATGGATGGTGAACCGATCAGCTAATAGCTCATGGACGACGAGCCATCAGATAGCTATATATATGACATGACTGTCGCTCTCCACTTGTTAATACAAGGTATACAGAAGACTGTGGAGAGTATTGCCGCTGTGGTGGTCGAGTGGTTATAGTGCCCGACTCGCGATGCGAGGATCCGGGTTCGAACCCCACAGTGGTGGTCGGCTGAAGTTGGTTTTCTGTGGTTCCCAACTTCAAGGCGCAAATGCGAGCCGATCTCCCCGTTAAAAAGTCTCGCCACAGAGAGCAACAGTCATACAACTAAAAATCATTCAATCATAACACTTCACTCATAGTTTGAAAAACTGGTGGCAGATGGCAGCACTACACATAACAAGCATTACAGAGAAACAAAAAACTCCATGCCAAGTTTCACTACACGTACACGCACATTCCCGCATGTACCGATTCGTTGGGGGTTCCGCGGGGGGTTGTGGGCGGGGTGCATGTGTGGTATAGCAGTAGTAGGTAGGGTAAAAAAGGGCTCGGGGATCCATGATGTTCTTAAGTCAGCCACCTCGTTGGGCAATTTGCCTGTTGTGGTGTTGTATTTGTATTGTATTGTATTAACAAGTGGTGTATTAACAAGTGGAGAGCGACATTCATGTCATATATATAGCCATCTGGTGGCTCGTCGTCCATGAGCTATTAGCTGATTGCACAGTTCCGTTCGGCACATATACGCTCTAGCGAAGGGAAATCTCTATCTCCTCTGTAGCTTAGTGGTCAGAGCACTCGTCCGGAAATCGAGGGACCCGGGTTCGACTCCCGGTAGAGGCAGAGATGAGTTTTTTTCCTTCCTTAAAAAAAATTAACATCTCAAATAATAAATATCTTCACAACATCCAGTCTTCTGTATATCTTGTATAAGCTAGATTATTCGATAAATTTGTATATACGGATTACACACCAACACGGGCTATATGCAGAAAATTCCGGTTAAATTGCATTAAATATAAATTTAAGACTTCAGTTGCAACTCACGTATCCATATGTTCAGGCCCGTTTGCATGCGTAAAGTATAAGTGTAGTTCAGTAGTTTACTCAGTTTAGGTCATCAAATACCGTAAAATGGGGTGAATAGGAACAAAATATTTTATAAAATCACAAACATATCTACCTATTATATTCACAAAAGTATTGTCTGTACCCATCTTTTTTTTCAGTTGGCTATCATGATAATACGTTAAAAAACAAAATTTCGTGCTATTGGCATCTCTGCTTTCGTGTTTAGAAGAATGTAAGCAACGCCATGAAAAATCACCGATATTTCACATCACCAAAACTTATCCTATATGTGCAATATTACTGTCAATATAGTCGTATGATTTTTATTTTGAATTTCCTATAGGCCTATATAACGATATGTTATAATAACATTTCCATTCCTTTTTCACAGTGAATGGGGGAAAAAGTTACTAGCTGTGGCACCATAAATTTCTAATATGTGGAGTGAATAGGAACACGATGTTTCTGTGTTCCTATACACTAAAACGAGTAAAAGACGTCCCAAAAAGAAGCCAAGATCTCTCCAGAATCAACTTCTTCGGATCACTCAGACTACTCCCAACAAAATAGTGACAGAGAACTTGTGTTAACAGCATCTGATGAAGAATCAAACATTCAAATCCCAGACAATCCTAGAAAACCTGAGACTTGTTATGTCCTGGAGACTTCCTAGCGGTCAAAGTGGAATGAGGCTGAAGTATAAGTCCATAGCTAGGGCATTCAGGTTCTAATTTTTGAAAATGCTGCACCGTCAAGATGACGGATATGTTGGCATTCTTTTCAAGCAGGTTCCTCAAACTTGGAAGTTTTTTTTTCCCAAACGGAAGCAGGCATTTTTAGGTTAAATGATGGTGCGGAAAAGTTTACCCTAGTAGTAAATGTGAACACCTCTTCTCCTTTTAAGACATGGTAAGGTTTGAGAACGAATTCAGTGATTTATTTTTACGTTAGGTCACGCTCAAGAAAAAGAACTTGTGTATTTTTCATGAAAAACAACTTTTTTTAACAATACACGTTTCTTTCATGATATGTTTCTCCTTTACACCCCGTCACAGTTTTGCACATTCCAATCTATCTTACATGTTAACGAACAGGAACAAACAAAAGATTTGATAGGTGTTCCTAATCACCTTCCTCTGTGGGAGTGAATAAGAACACCAGCTTTTTATTGTATTTTTAATGTGTAGTTGCTTTTAGAACTTTTTGTTCCCTTGATTTCTTGATTTCTATAAAAGAAGGTAGGATACAAATAATTAGCTAGAATTATTGTACTTCAGAAAATATTTAATATATTTTTTTTTTTACATTCAAAGCTGAAAAACTATCCTATTCACCCTGTTTTACGGTACTTTAAAATATATGCAGACATTAAGGGTCATTTATGCGACGTTTAGTTGTTATGCTATCAAGTAGACAAGTAGATAAACCGGATTTTATTTTTCCGATTCAAGTCGGTACTATGCGCCAATAGGATCGGCCTCGTATTATCCAATGAGCGTGGACTACTTGATCACTTACGTTGGGACAGTTTTTGAGCACTTGTCGACTTAAAATTTATTTAACTACTGAACTGCTTGATGAGCGTATGCACGGGCCTTTCGATCGTTATAACCGATTAAAGTAATCCATTGCTGTGAAATAGGAAATGGCATTTTCAAAACGGTTGAAATCCATAACCGGGAAGAAAGAAAATTGTATTTCTAACTATTATTATCTATATGTTGGCAAAATCAATAAAAAGCCACAGATTTACGAAATCACGTCCCATATCCCTAGGGTAAAAAAACGGATTTACCCTCGCGGGCACTTGGAGAGAGGCGAAAAAATATATAATAGGAAATGAGTACGCGAGAGGCTATGAGGGTTGAAATTCCCAAATTGGGGCAATGCTCGAGGATGGCACGGTGATGAGAGGAAGGACACAATTTTCAATCTTTTCTGTCTTTTTTCCTATACATATATATATACTGTATGTATGAGATGGAAGATGATCCGCTCGAGGCGACGATGATGGTCTTTATCGTATAGGGTATTTTTCGATAAGGAATTGCTGTGATAACTTTTGATCGAATGTTAGAAATGACAAAAAGTAAGAAAAAATAATAAGTCAAAGAAGTGGTTAAAGGGAATTTTTTTCTCATTTCTCTCATTTTTTTCCCGAGAAATGTCCGTAAAAAATCGTTAATGGATTTATTGTTTCCAATAGCTTCTGCCATTAGGGTCATGGAATTTCTTGTCATATATATTGCAAAGAATGGAATTTAATCATTAGAAAAAAAATATAGATTTTTATAAAAAAATCTTCTCCCCCACACGATGTTATTTATTGCATATGTTACGGTAAATGTGATAAATCTGATAATTATGTATAATACACATGCGTAATTGGTAAATATGATGCATACTAAAAAAATAATCATTCATACGGGTGATCATGTATACTATCGTTGTGCTCATGTATAATATCGTATATACTCAAGCATCGTTGGTAAATCTGATGAATGTTAAAGAAGTTATCACTTTTACGGCGATAAAAAGGATGGATACTTATCAACCGCCCAATTATTACTCGCGTGATTCCTTGTGAAAAACTAATATATTGCAAAGTGTTTTACGTTTTAATATCTGACGAATATTAATAGATTTATAAAGTTTTGAGATTCTGTGACGTGTCTGTTTTGTAATTTTCAGTTACGGCAAAACACCCAAAGAAAAAAAAAATTCCCTCTGCAGTGGGCTGCCGCTAATTGAAAATGAACTAACATATTCAATCCCGTTAGAAGGAAAGTTTAATTACTTACTTTCTCGATTGGCGCTTTTCCCCCTCTCCGTGTAGATTGATATGTTAACCTTGTTATTACGTGCCACCTTCGCCCCACTGTATTGACAAATGTATTACCAGATTTGTAAAGTGTTAGCCAAACGAGATCCACGGGAAAAAATTTTTTTCACAAAATCGGTACTTTTTGCCAAAATGTAGTAATTGTCTTTCCATCACTGCTAAGTCAAATTTTTTGAGTGAAATGCCAAGGGAAAAAAACTGATTTGCACCGATTTAGCTTTCTTGATTATTTTTAGGGTTATAGCATAGCAGAGATAAGTTATGCGTTTGTGCACGTTCGGTGAATTTGGCAGGATCGGAGGTGATGTCTGAATTTTTAATGCCTTATAACTCCATAATTATTTATCAAATAAAAAAAACTGAAACTACTTTCTTATATTCGTTTTTCACATAGAATAGTGTAGTTGAGAGGTTGATAGCATCCATCCTCTATCTCGCACACTCAGAAGAACACTGTAACAACTCCAAAAATCATGAATTTGATTTAAAATCACAAATTCATAATATGGACATCAAAAAATTCACAAAATATAGTTAAATATAAAAATAGGTAAACTTGATTATATTACAAACTGAGTTTTCTGAGAGTTTCTATTCTCTTCACAATTCAAAAAACAGTAATTGAAAATTAATTTTGTTTTGTCCTGCAAATTATCATATTTTTAGTTGTGACATTATTCTTCTAGGGGTGCGATATAATACAACCAAGGTTTGGTAAACATGATAAATCAAACTAAATTCATCATTTGCCTGTTATTATGCATAATTGCATTTTCGTTGACGGTTCATCATTTTTCTCGCACTACAATCAGTTTCTGCACTTGAGGGCTAATAGGACCTGAACCTACAGTTTATTACTGATTCCGAATGATAAAAGCTGTTTTTTAATCACCACCGAGTGGTTGATGCGCTAACCTCTCGGTGAGACTTCCATATGGTAACAATCATTTTCTGTGGTCATGAAAGTTTCTGACCACAACGAACCAGGTATCGAACTCGTGACGCCCCTAAACACCCTTTGGTAACTAAGGCGAGTATCTTAAGGACCTGGACTACCGCGCCCAATCATTTCGTATTTTTAAATGTGATAAATCGGCACATTGCCGTGATAAGATTTGTTATTTAGGCGGGGCTTATACTATCAAAGTTTGATAAAAGTTTTTTTTTATAAACCTTAAAAAATGCAACCAATAAGCTTATCGGTTACATTCGAGCGAATGCACTTATTGGCTTTTTCTTCCAATATAAAAAAAAATAGTTATATCGGGGTTAATATCGTCCAAAATATTTGCTCAGGAAAAAGTTACATCATGAAACTCATTAAATGAGAGTTCATTATACCGGGGCCCGACTATACTAGACTCATTACATAATTTTTTCGTATTTATTAAATGCATCAATAACACTAGGGTATTATGCATAATCACTGGTACAATCAATAAATTCCAAGTATTTATCAAATTTACCAGGTGCAATTTTGTATTATGTATTAATTAAAAGTGATAACTTTTTTAGTATTTATCAAATTTACTGACGATGCTTAGATATTATTCAATTTGCCCATAAAAGAGATAAATTTATCAAACTTACCTAAACGATTGGAGATTACGCACAATCTCACATTTACCGTAAAACATATAAATTTGCAATTCATGAAAAATTTGCAAGAGACACAGTCGTGACCTAAACCGACTTTACACATCTCAAAATGCCCCATAAAATATTCCGTGTCACATTCGAGTCTTATTTTCACTCGTTGCACATGTTTCTCACCTAGCATCGTCATTAAGGAAGAATATCATCGTCTTGGCTCAGAAGACCAAGTCATCTTCCGTGACATCGCTGTCATGAAATGTCTCCGACGGTCCGACAAATCCCCAATGGCGAACTTCTAAACTCTTTATCTATGTCCAAAGAAAGGAATGCGTGAAATCCAAGTTTGTGCTCGTGCTTTCCATTGAGAAATGACGTCACTCAACTCCAATGACATTATTCGCAGGTGCAACACATCACGTGAAATGGTTTCGTTGCATAAACATCCATACGATTTTTCAGCAAGTCTTGACATTTATTTAGTAAATTCACAGTGACAATGATCTAAGTTTGGAGATCGGAAACAGGAAAAAGAAAAGAAAATATCGTGGAACCTCGATACAACGACAAATCCCTCTACAACGGTATTGAGTTTATTAACAGTTTTTCCAAGCAAGTCTTGTTTGGAAATGTCTATATTCTCATGTTAAACTAGTGCCTCTCGATACATATCACGGTGATCCCTCTACAACGATTTTTTTAGTTCCACAGAGTATTGTTATATCGAGGTTTCACTATAATGGTGGATTATAAATTTTTCAAGTCAATTAAATTAATTACTTTGTGTTCCGATTATTTTGAATAAATGCTTTCAGTTGTGGTCGAGTGGTCAGAGTGACAGACTCGTGGATTCAAACCCCACCGTTGCCACATTGGTGGTCAGCTGAAGTTGGTTTTCTGTGGTTCTCAACTTCGAGCCATGAATGCGAGCTGATTTCCCTGTTAAAAGTCTCGCCGTAGAGAGCAATAGGCCTATAACAGTAGAAATATTCAAACATCACACTTCACTCAGAATTTGTAACATAGATGGCACCACTAATAATTCAAACACAACACTGTATACGCACTCAGTCTGTTAGGTACACATACTCACACTTCCGGCACACCTCAATCGGTAGTAAATTGTCCATTAAGTCACCTGTTTTGTGTCCAGTTGGAAACATTTCGAAAAGTAGTTCTACCATTAGCTATATCACCTATCTTTGGGAAATGGGGATCTCACTAATGTCGCTGATAAAAACAAAAATCGGAAATCGCTTAACTGTAAGTAATGATATGAGGGTAAGGCACACTTTTCAAAGAAAGAATCTCAATTTCAAGATACAGTCGACGTAGCCGTTTATTAAAACCACGGATAATATTGTCGTTCTGGTATTGTTATCACTTTTCCAAAGAACGGAATGGACAATATCATAACATGGGCGAAAAATTTCTAAAAAATCGTTTTTCGTTATCGGGGCTTCGTATAATGTCATCATTTTTTCTTTTCTGATGGATTTTGTTTACGCATTTTGAAGCTAACGTTACCAAACTAGTCCCACCCCCCTTCCTTGTAAGTTATCGTCGTTATCAGGCTGATGAATATATTTTACCTGTTCATTGGTTATGGACAAAAGAATAACTAAGACATGCAACATTTTCTTAGTTTGAGTAAGTTTGCAAAGAATGGGCGTTTGTAGTCTCAAAGTGACTGAGAATGCTTGCCTGTCAACAGAATTTTTTTCCTGATCACAGAAAAATTCGCTTTATTGTATGAGGTAGCATTTTATTTTCGTCATTTCGTGCAGATATCGAGGTATCAAAGTTCTTTTTGCAGAGAAACAACAGGTCAGTGCAGGTGAAATAAAAGGGAATGAGCCCACTATCTGGAAAACATAAAGTTACAGGGCAAAAAACATTTAATGCAGGAATAAAGGTTTCCCTTTCCCCGCGAGAATCTTGGTGCTTACCTACGGTCCCCCCCCCCCCCACAACCTAGATCCAGGCACCCTGGACTGAGATATTTAATAGCATTCCTCTGTAATGAATTTAAAGTTTAAAAAAAAATCGTAATATATGTTCCGGGTTCCTGTGCTAGGCCTGCCCTCGAGGGAGGGGGGTAATGGTGCTCATTTAAACCATTGAGGATATATGCTTGATTTCGTGCCAGAAGATATTCATCGACATCTCGGTTGAACACCATATAATTCAATGATTGCCATCATGATTATCTCTGGTAAAGAATATGACATTGTAGATTTCTTGAACGGGAGCTTCTCTTCTGTGTGGTGACGGGTATAATCAAACCTCTCAATTCGTTTTTTTTTTTTTGGATGTATTTTATCCAATAGAAGTGAGGATCCGTGAATTGCAGAATGTACGTGTATTTTGCGGGACACCCAGGGCCATTGAGCCTAATCCGGGCACAGCACGGGAACCCATTACTTTCACATCTTGCAGTAGGGAATCTTGGCTGGGATGTTTAGTGGGCCCCCCGGCTAGACTGTTAACGGGCTCATCAGTTTTGATTTGTAGTGAGGAAAATGCTAGGAGAGAGAGAGAGAAAATCACCTAACACACAAGTCTCTGGGCTGGAACCACCTCCTTTAACCCCCTGTGAGGGCAATACGGTACTCCCGTACAAATGAAATGAAGATCACGGACCCCTTTACAAAATAACATTCTTCTGCATAGCAAAGTAAAAAATCTCATGTAACTTCACAGATCCCCCCCCCCCGCCCCGCAAAGTATCTGCGCATCCCTGCCTTAGATGATATGTCTGGAGAAATGTGGCAATAGTCGACATGTGACCGTGATAGCGCGTGTAACAGTGTATGTGTGAACGTTCTGTACTCGTGTGTGGTAATTCAGTAGTGTATGTTATAATAATTAAGTGATTTGAAATATATTTCATCGATCCCATTTTTGTCGCACCAAGGTCATTGTCTGCACACGAGGACAATCAGCCGGGGACCTACAATTTATTGCCGATTACGAAAGGCAGCCTTTTTTTATACTCACCGAGAAGTTGGTGTGGTAACCCCTTGGTGTGGGACTCCCTGCGGTAGCAATCGTTTTCTGTTTTCATGTTGAAATATATTTCATTACTTATTATATCACCATGTGTTTTTCCATAGTTTGATGTAATTTCATTTTCGGTGGAACATGCCCCCCCCCCACCCTTGTATACGTAATGTTAGGAATGGTGGACATACAGAAGAAATGTGTTGAAGAATTGGTGAAATAACTCATTGTAAATTTACTTTCAGAACTAATGAGAGAAATAAATTCAGAATCCGTCTGAAAGTATTTTACATTTCATGAAAATTCATAATTAATGAAAAATACTTTTATAATTATTGACAGATATATTTCTAGAATTAAAGAAAAATACTTTTATAATTATTGACAGATATATTTCTAGAATTAAAGAAAAATATTTTCCATAATTAATGAAAAATATTTTCCATAATTAATGAAAAATATTTTCCATAATTAATGAAAAATATTTTCCATAATTAATGAAAAATATTTTCCATAATTATGAGAATGAATTGAAAAAATATTTATAGAGAGAGAGGAAGAAGGAGGGAGGGAGAGAATGAACGAAATATCTCCAGAATTACTGTAAAAATTATTTTTAGAATTATTGAAAAAAAAATTCAGAATTAATGACAAATATTTTCAAAATAAATGACAAATATTTTCAAAATAAATGACAAATATTTTCAAAATAAATGACAAATATTTCCAGTATGAATAAAAAAAATTTCGAGAATAAATTAGTAATATTTCCAGAATTAATGAAAACAATCCTTTCATAATGAGTTGCAAATCTGCATAAAAATTCATTATTCTGCACTATTCATTACTATAACTTTTTCCATTGCCATTCATTACCATTTCTCGCGAAACTGCATTTGAGAAATATCCTACCGTGAATTTTAATACTTTCCCCGTCAATAAACAAGGATAACTAAACACCAACAGCCATGGTATTTCAGTTCATTACCCAAATAATGTCAAACCAAAGAACAAAAACCATCACGTTAACAAGATAATTTTTCATTAAACTTGTATAATACAGTTGTTCTTACTGAGGAAATAAAAAGAGTTTATAGTTCAGAGTATCACCGCGTGTGTGAATTATCTTCATACAAAAAAAAAAGAGCTGGTTGACGTAAAGCATCGGAAAATAAGCCGATGTAAACACTTGACAGAAAGTTCGGGAGAAAAACCGTGAAAGACGTTTTTTTCAGGATAATAAGTTCAGACAGGGGAACGAAAACTGAATGGAAAAATAATGAAAAACAAGAAGAAGCCAAAGCACACACTAATAAATGGGAGAGTCTCAACAGCATTTAGCGCATTGACGACAAACATTTATCTTCGTCAAATCACCGAAAGAATTGATATCGTCACGTCTTCCGACATTATTTTTCCCCCTTTAATCTTTACAGAATTTAAATAAACGACCGTTTCCTCGAAATAAAAAGTAAAGATATTTTCTCCTCCGATTATACATTATAAAACTAAAGTGAAAACAAGAAATGCACCTTCATTGTGTTGGCGACGGTACCGTGTTATTGTCTATGACGTCAATGGTCTACCTTGTTCAGGCATGTTTACATTATTTCATTGTTTTCTTATTTATTTTCGTAAATATGAGAATTATATTTACCGAATTTAAAACGAATAAAGTATCTCTGAATTTGAATGTATTTGGTTATTAATATAAAACAGATATTTTATCTAAAATATAGTTTTAACATAGCGCTAGAAAGACGGATGGGGTCTGTGTGACACTGCGTGCTCTTTCTGCTCTCATATCTCAAGTAAAAGTAGTCTAAAAACTTGAAAAATTTCCTGGAATTTTCCTGAATTTACATGTTCTTATCGTGCACCGGTTTTTTTTTATTATCTTTCATGGTAATTTGATACGACTCGGTATACCTAGAAAGGCGGTAGGATGTCATACTGACTCTCTTATGTATTTTAGAACACATTCACCGTTTAATACAGCCACGAAGCTGAGTTGTAAGAGATCTCGGCAACGGGGTAAGTCCAGTGGCCATGTTCTGGCATTCATTCGTATAATACAACCATCATAGTCACAATTGAGTTTTATGTGATTAAAAATATATTATGAATTCGCAGACAAAGTTAAATACAAAAAAAGAAAAATAAATAATTAAATCAAGTGCTATAAAGTTCCCGTAGAACGGAGGGATAAAGGATTTTGTACAATAAAGCTTGACTGTAAACCTATTCAAAAACGTTACACGCTATAATATGACAAGTAAGTACATATTTGAAACACACACACACGGTATTAATAAGACAAACCAACAAATACATCAAAAGTTAGAAAAGTTATAAATATTCAAAGTATATAGATGGAAAAAAATGAGTCATACAAAAATGTATATTGTCTGCGCTCACCAATATTCTCAGTTTCTTAGAGAAAAATCAAAGTTTCAATGTTGTCATCGGGTTAAGAAGTTATAGAAACTTAATCGTCTTATGTTGTTAGTTTTCTATCATATTCGACGCCTATGAAATTGAAAAATATTGAGCATTGAGAGATGAAGCAATCTTATTCCTTGTTCAGGATTCACTAAAAACAATCAGGCATTATATGTTTACAGGAGAAAATGCAGGAATATCTGGAGCAATCAAAGTTGCAGATCAAATTCTGTCTAGCGAGCAGTAAATTCCTAATATAGCGAAAACTGTGTTCTGAATTCAAGTAAAACTTAAGGGGGGGGGGGGGAAGAAAGTAAATATCGGTTGAATTTACTAAGTGAATTTCCAAAACGACAAACTAGATGTTACAGTGAGAATTTAATGTAATATTCCTCATAGTGTGAACGAATTCTCCCAACCCACACAATTTTTTGTTCCAGGCTGTATTTGATTCAAGTCTCCAAAGCATGAGTTTTTGAGAAGCTGAATACTCTATTTATCCAAGACAGTGATGTTTTGAGCATAGTGAAATTTAAGAGCAATCGACCAAATTCTGTGTAAATTAAATATGATGGGGTGTAGCGCGGAGGAGAGTAATATGCTTTTAAAAATTTCTGATGCAAGTCTCAGTTGTCAAGTATTTGTCATTTAGTCCGATAAATAGTTTACTTTGCGAAATAGAGATATCCACGTGTTATTGTTATTGATGCAGAAAAAGCAAAAAGACGCAATTTCACCAAAGAGGAAATTTTTAGAAGTTGGCAAGGATTGCGTTAGAAAAACCCAGAAGCATTGGTGGTGCTGATGATGAGAATTCAGAGAAGAGTGAAAACTACCCCAGCCAAAAAATTTGTGAAGCAAGCAGCAGTATTGATAATGAATGTGCGAATAAAAATGAAATCATACTCCAACAGTGATGCATTACTCCAAAATAAATGCAAAATATAAAATGACGCTGAAAACAACGCAAATTACATTAAAGTCACAAAAACAACCAAGAGCAACACCCCAACGTCAAACTGATTTACCGAAGAAACTCCTGCAGCTTGAAGTGTATGAATTATCGCTGACCCTTTGTCTTCAACAGGACGCC
This sequence comes from Pholcus phalangioides, assembly GCF_987345545.1. NCBI lineage: Eukaryota > Metazoa > Arthropoda > Arachnida > Araneae > Pholcidae > Pholcus > Pholcus phalangioides. The sequence continues at coordinate 3,621,293 of NW_028301606.1, forward strand.
AAGGATTTAAAAATATTTTACAAGAAACTCATATATTGCTTCACATAACTGGAATTATGTGAATTTTCTTCAATTCCAAATCGACAAGCTTCTCTTTCTCTATAGTTTATACAAGGCTTTATGTTACTAGAAAGCCATTCCTTGTATAATTGACTAATAATTCCAAACAATACCGATTATATAGATAGATTTATAAAATGAGCCAATAGCATATGGTAGTAGCGAAGCCCGAGTGGCGCAGTGGTAAGATGCTCATTTTCCACTATGAGTGTTACCGTCGAGATCTACGGGTTCGAATCCAGGCATAGATCATCAGAAACAATTTATTTACCTACCGAGTCTGGCGTGACCACCAATAGATGGCGCCTTCATTTCCCACCCGACTCCACTGTTTGGAAATTGTCGTGTGGCGATACATGACCGGAGTTGGTGTGCGGTAAAAAGTAGCAGTACCAAAATATTTCAAGACGATGTAGAACAAGGAAGATATAATGTTAACCGGGGTGGACCCCGAGAAGGCCTACCAATGGCCTACACTATAACCGACAAGCTTGATTGAAACCCTTCGGAAAGATCATCATCAGGTTTCCAACTGCGAAAAAAAAAATATATGTAGCAAGGCCCCACTCTTTTCACGTTGGTACCATCATTCAAAACCTAGGGGGGCGCGGTAGCCCAGGTCGATAAGATACTCGCCTAAAGTACCAAAGGATAAATAGAGGTGTCGCGAGTTCGATACCCGGTTCGTCCTTGTCAGAAAACTTTCCTGACACAGGGGTACAACAGAAACGGCGACAAGACCACAGAAAAAAATTGCTACCGCAAGGAGTCCACCCCCCCCCCTTCGAAGGGTTAGCCCACCAACCTCTCGATGAGTATAAAAAAACAAGCCTGCCGTTCGGAATCGGCAATAAATTGTAGTCTGTATTGAAGTCAAAGACTGAAATCATTTTCAACTCATAAATTATATTATGATAATCACAACTTTGAATAAGAATATTAATCTCTCACATTGTGAACTTTTTTTTTTCGTGGAATTCATTCCAATTCACTGCAATTTGCAGCAATGCTTCATTTTCCACCATTGTGATTTTAACCATAATTTCAGCAATATTTGGCAACTTAGTTTTAGCGTCATTTTTGGCGATAGTTATCAATGTCCTGTATCTTCCCGTAATAGGAATCCAAATTCCCCATATTTCTCTCGAGGAAATATGGGGAATATATAATATATCTCAGCCCAGATATACTACAAAAAATGGTAACGATTGCGCTTGCGTTGGCTTACTATATAATATGCCTATAGGTGAGATGGCCTTCTTCAGTGACGTCACGAGGTGCGCGTGGAGGCCTTCTCCTATAGATGGTGAGGTCTTCATTCACCAATGTCACCATTATAATAAAAACCGTATGTAAGCGGCAGTGAAGTAAAATTCAAAAATGACCTGGTAATCATTCACAATACACTATATAGGACTCTGATTTTCACCCAGTGATTTTGTATCTGGCACGCCTTCTATCGACAAAAGGTTGAACTGCATAAAAAAAGTCCCCCCTTTATGAGAATAACATTTTTTCGTCAACCCTATTCACACAAACCAATCATTCCATTTTATGAATTTTTGCAATTTTTCTCCGCACGAATGAAACTAAAATTTCATAACTAAATTAAATATTAGCAGGAGATTACCCTCCAAATATGTGTTTTTCTTTGCTCATGAGCTATATACATTAAATTTGCATTAAAAAAAAGTAGAAATTAAACATGAAGTTAATAAATTTAGTGTATTACGCTTTTCGGCGATCAGGAAAATCACTTTTTTCCCACGATAAAACTAATAATACGCATTTTCCTAATCAAAACACAAGTAAAAAAAAAACTCAAATTGATTCGACGCTTTCAATCTTTCCGTAAAATGCATTAAGAATTTTTATTCACAAAAATGACAAAACATAATAATAATATGGCGAGATTCATTCCCCCCAAAAAAAAATAAGTAAATTGCTTTGATTTCCTAATAGGTTATCGCACATACGTTTAGAATTTTATATGAAAAATTCCATCCTCTTATATCCATAAAGTATTTTATTCGTTTTTATTTCTCGAATTCATTTTGTCGGATCTTTTAGATTTGGTTCTGTAGCGTATATCATTTGGATATTAAATGAAAAATTTAATAACGTTCCACTGATTTTCCGGATGTATTTCTTTTTCGTCCGTTCCATTGAAATAAATAAGAAATATACATATTACTCTCCTCCGTCTGAATATGTATCCATGACCGTGAAATCTGCAAAAGGAAATGTCTCTTATAAAGATTTTTATTTCAATATATCGCATTTTCTTTCTTGTTGAAATTTTGCTTACTATTCACCGAGCACATACATATAATATAAGCGTAACAATTTTTCATCATCAGTTTCCGTGCTTAAAGCGTTATGTAAAAATGGTGGATTTTTGGAAAACTTTTTATATATATATATATATTTTTCACTTGTGATTTCTGCTGACAGTATTTTTTTTTTTATATATTTCCATTCCCGATTTCAATAGGAATCGTTTTCATTGCCCGGAGCTTTATTTGCATATGGAAGTTTCCAGTTTCTAACAATTTGGATTTTTTTTTTCTCTCTTTCTTCTGAATATGTACGTATACGCAGAAAGAGCGTTGACTTTTACTAATAAACTCTGCAATGGGTGAACTTAAATACGACGTATATTTTTATTAAAGTCAGTAAAGGTTTTTATGTGTCAAATATATTAAAAAAGGTATCATTTATTCAGTTTGCGTTCTAGGGAAACGATAACTTGAATAGAAAAATAATACAAAATGGATTGATTTTGGTTTTTTTTCAAATCTAGGAGTTACTTTGCAAAAAGTGAATCGTGAATTAATATTTTATAGGGATTTCTGAAGGGCTCACAAGGACTTCGTGGCGTTTGATTTGGCGTCGTAACGGATGGCTTAACGGGCCGGAGTTAACCAGGAGACACAAATTTTAATCAGTCTCAAATAATTTCTTTAGTTAAATATGAATTTTACTGATACTGCAATCTTTTCTTTCATCAAATGTTAATTTTTATCAATTCTGAAGTTATTTCTGTCAGCAATTCTGAGAAAAACGATTAATTATTTGATTCTATTAATATTGGAATTATTTTTTATTGATTCTGGAATTTTTTTTTATTGATTCTGAAATTATTTTTTATTGATTCCGAAATTATTTTTTATTGATTCTCACATTTCTTTTATTGATTCTCACATTTCTTTTATTGATTCTCACATTTCTTTTATTGATTCTCACATTTTTTTATTGATTCTCACATTTCTTTTATTGATTCTCACATTTCTTTTATTGATTCTGAAATCATTTTTTTCATGAATTATTTAATTGTTTTTATTGATTATTTATGAAACTAGTTTTTGTATTGCTTCTGAAAATAGTTTTCGTACTATTTCTGAAATTAATTCTCATATTATTTGTAAAATTATTTTTTTGTAATCTCTGGAAGCCTGTGCTAGGCACGAATCCATAAAGAACGTAGTAGACAATTATAACAATGTCTATTCATTAGGGTTGCCCCAAGTATTTCTTAGCAGTGTATCCTGATATCCTGCCAAGTTATTGGCATATCGCCAAGATGGCGACTACAGGTCGTCCGTAATGAAGCCTTTTTTGGTGAAAAATCGCGGCATTTGACTCATGTTCTGGAAGATAGATAAGTACCCAGCTTTATAGTAAAGGGTGAGCTTCTATGAATGGGGGGGGGGGCAGACGGGTCTGGTCGCTGGACTAGGGGGGGGGGTAGAATCCCCCTCTAAAAGGGGAGTAAATGCGTCGAGCAGTAAAAAGCGTCACTCTTTTACTGCTCCTTGTACATTATACGCGGGTTGCGAAATTCGTGCTTGCAGTGGCGGACAAAGTACCTAGTTGCGACTCTGATGATAGAACTTAAGATGTTTATGGTAGGAAAAAAAAAAAACACACACACACGCGCACACAACCCGTAGCTATCACGCCCTCCCCGGGACATTATTGCTCACTTTGGGAAACATTGATGAGTTATGCGCTCGTACAATAGTACAGAAGTAGTTCAGTTACTTCTATGCAACATATTCGACAGTCTACATTGACAACGAACGATGTATATGCAGAAAGACGTCACTCTCCCCATTAATACGACAGATACATAAAACTGGATGAAAAATTCCTTTCTGTCCTCATGGGGACACGGATCCCAAGAGACCTTACTTACTTACTAACCGAAACGACAACCCAGTCTATATTTCGAAGAATTCCTAACCGATAAGGTAACCACCAGGGCTATCCCAAGAGACCGGGGTTCGTTTCCCCGTGAAGGCAAAGATGAATTTTCCTTCTCTGAAAAACCGATATCTCTTCACTCAGCAAGTTTTCCGTATCTGTTGCAACGAACGATGTCTAAGGTCTAAGAATAACGATATGCAATGGATATTCAAATTTGATTTGAAATTTTAAGAAAAAAAATATTTATTAAGAAGTTGATTTTTTGTTTTTTACTTTAAAAACATCGCAATCTTGGCAACCCCTTCCCCCGCGCAATCCAGTGGTAACTATACAGGAACTGCAGAAAAGAAAATCTACGGATATAAGAATCGAAATTACCGAATCAAACGTGATTCCTATAAGCGGCAGCTACTGTAGTTAGCTTCTCCAGAAAGCTAAATAAAAAAAAATCATTGAAGTTCAACTAAACTACAATTTATTAACTGTGTTTTTCGTGTGAGACTGCTGTTGTGACTAATAAGACAGGATATTCTATGTGAAATGTCTACATCTATTTGATTGATTTTTTTTTCCGGCGGATGTAAATTTCATCCTCCTGTGTAAAACAGTTTTAAGCCCCAGCGGTTGAAAAGAAGACCGCCTTTGCTCCCTCCGACGTGGCAAGATCTGCAAGTTCATCGGGGAACACCTGGAACACGGATTGTTGGACTTGTACGAACGTGAGCTCTTTGGAATTCCTGGCTTTCACTTGGATGTCTTTTACGAGCGCCTGTAGCACTTTGTTCAGGAGATCGTCGACGTTCTGCCTCGCGTCTGACATCAGCTTAAGGTTTGGATGGATCAGGGCGAACATTTTGTTGATGGGTGCAGAAAAATTCAACGCCTTTCCTCCTGGAACATCTGAAATAGATCTCCTGTCTGAAACGGACTTCTTTGGCGAAACGGATTTCTTTGGCGAAACGGATTTTTTTGGCGAAACGGATTTCTTTGGCGAAACGGATTTCTTTGGCGAAACGGATTTCTTGGGTGAAACTGGTTTCTTTGGCGAAACAGATTTCTTGACGACCTTCGCTTTTCGCTTTATGGAAACTACCCGAGCTGCGGCTCTGGGCTTTTTCAAAGGCGCCATTCTCGCAGCTTTTGTTTTTTTCGCCTTGGACACGGAGATCTTCTTCTTGGCGGTTGCTTTCCTTGGTGACACCTTCAGTTTCTTCTGTTTTTTGGTGGATGCAGGAGAAATTTTCCTTTTGACTCCTCTTGACGGCTTTTTCTTGGGCACCGGTGACGGCTTTTTCTTGGGCACCGGTGACGGCTTTTTCTTAACCACAGGTGACGGCTTTTTCTTTACCACAGGTGACGCTTTTTTCGGCGTGGGTTTTTTCTTTGGCGAAGGTTTTTTCTTTGGCGAAGGCTTTTTCTTTGGCGAAGGCTTTTCCTTTAGCGAAGGTTTTTTCTTTGGCGAAGGCTTTTTCTTTGGCGAAGGTTTTTTCTTTGGCGAAGGCTTTTCCATTAGCGAAGGTTTTTTCTTTGGTGAAGGCTTTTTCTTTGGCGAAGGCTTTTTCTTTAGCGAAGGTTTTATCTTTGGGGAAGGCTTTTCCTTTAGCGAAGGTTTTTTCTTTGGAGAAATCGATCTCTTTTTCACAGTCCTTTTAACCGTCACTGTCTTCTTGACTTTTCCCAATGGAGCCACTTTCGATTTGACGACCCGTTCGACGCGCTTCTTCTTCGGAGATGGGCGACGCTTCGTTGATTTCGCTTTTCGTTTACGTGTTTGCTGAGACGTCGGCTTAGCGACGTCAGACGGTGCTTTCTCCAAGACCGACGGTGACGGCATTTTCTTCTCCAAAATTGGTGGCTTTGGGATTGTTTCAAACGGTGACGGAGGCCTTTCAGCCAGAATCTTCTTCCTTTTTATTGTGAATTTAGTAGGCTTCTTCGGTTTTACCGCTGGAAGCTTTCTTTTCACAGTAGAAGGCTTCGCGACTGGGCGCTTCTTTTTGACAAGTTTTTTCGCCACCTTCTTTGATGGTAATGACTTTTCCTTTACGACCCGAGGCCGCTTCTTTTTGACAAGTTTTTTCGCCACCTTCTTTGATGGTAATGACTTTTCCTTTACGACCCGAGGCCGCTTCTTGACTGAAGGCGTTTTTCGCGCTGCAGATTTCTTTCGCTTGACCGCTGGAAGCTTCCTTTTCACAGTAGAAGGCCTCACGACTGCGCGCTTCTTTTTGACAATTTTTTTCGCCACCGGAGCCACCTTCTTTGATGGCAATGATTTTTCCTTCATGACCCGACGCCTCTTCTTGACGGAAGGCGTTTTACGCGCTGCAGATTTCTTCGGTTTGACCGCTGGAAGCTTCCTTTTCACAGTGGATGGCTTCGAAACTGGACGCTTCTTTTTCACAAGTTTTTTTGCCACCGGAGCCACCTTCTGTGATGGTAATGTTTTTTTCTTCGTGGCGCGAGGTTTCTTCTTCATTACTGAAAGCTTTTGACGTGCTGCAGACTTCTTCGGTTTGACTGATGGAAGCTTCTTTTTCACCGTAGAGGGCTTTACGACTGAGACCTTCTTTTTCAGAGGTTTTTTCACCACTTGAACCCTCTTCTTTGATGGTAATGATTTTTTCTTCATAACCCGAGGCCTCTTCTTGACCGAAGGCTTTTTACCCGCTGCAGATTTCTTCGGTTTGATCGCTGGAAGCTTCCTTTTCACAGTAGAGGGCTTCGTAACCGGGCGTTTCTTTTTCACAAGTTTCTTCGTCACGGCTGGCTTTTTTCTTCTAGTTACCAGAGGCTTCTTCTTGATTACTGAAGGTGCTTTACGCGCTGCAGACTTCTTTTTCTCTGTTGATGCCTTTTCCTTTGTCGTCGTCGGTGGCGATGGCTCCTCTACCTGAGTAGCAGCAATTGGTGAGTAACCTGTGATAACAAAAAATAAATCATTGCATTTCATTCGTGAAGATAATGAGTAGAATACAAAACAATAGTGCAAACATAGAACTCTATGAAAAAAATCTGAACAGCTCTGGTAATCCAGATGAAGTGGGGGAGGGTAAGCTTTAAAGCTATGCTGTTGTCCAAAATGTATTTGTAAATGCCAGTGTCCGTGTTCCCATTGGGTAAAATTAATACAGTAAGCCCAAACCACTGATAAGAAAAATCAGTTCTGTATCATTACACCAGAGACGACAAACTCTGGCTATCCGATTTCTGAACCATACATCGAGATTTTTCATTCCCCTGTCCAATCACGATAATGTTCGCAATTTCGAACGACGTCGAACATTGACCAGTTAATCAAGAAGCTTAACAGTACAACAACGAGGAACCTGTATGCACGAACAGACTACTTTACGCATACCAACTTACAATACGTCATGTATCGCCATAAGGCAATTTCCAACCAGTGGGGTTAGGGTAGAAATGAAAGTGCCATATATATTGGTGGACGGGCGCTCCCATTGAAGAGACTGGTCTATTTACTTGAACTAGTCATCGCTAGTTTCCACCTTATACACTTCAGAATTCTCTGATCCCGGTCAGTTTGTTTCTTAATCGTACCGCAGCAGTTCAATTGTGGGGTGGCCGTGCAGGATTTGCGAGCAAAAAATGAAACGCAATCATCGAGCACTGTTTGCTAACTTCTGTGATTGGAAAGTAGCGTGTCCCACATGTCTGCGTAATCTAACGAATTTGAATTGATTGAAAATATGGAGTAGTGCACATCGACCACGAGAACAGGCACGGACACGATCACATGTGTTGGGAGCCATACCGGAGGTCGAAGTGGTGTTATTGCCCCTCCCCCTACATAGCTAGAAGCCTACATATTCTCACACAATTACTCTCAAACATTATAGCACTAAATCTTACCACGAGGTCCCTTATTCACTTGACGCCCCCAGGCCATGTCAGGATTTCTGGGGGTATGCGTGTCCTTAACAGAATCATGGCTTTCCCCCAAGCCATGAAAGTTCCCGCCCTCCCTCCCCACAAATCCAATTTTTTTTTTATTATGGGCCAATAATGCATAAATGTTGAGATGGATGCCCGGAGTCTAAGCTTTCTTCGAAAACGTGTAGCAGAGCCGTATTATGAGCATCATATGTCCCGGGTAAGGAAGCCAACGATGGCCACGGAGGAGGGCTCACCCGATCCAACAAGCCAACATAGAAAGACGCGTGGTCCAAGACCTGGCCTGGTCATGGCGGAGGCTCACCGGAGCCAACAAGCCAATGAGGGAAAACGTGGTTCAGGACGTGGCGCTTGGCCGCAGAGAAAAACAAAGGGCTCAAGCTCAATAGAGCTAAAAAGACATCAGAAGAGGTCATCGGAATAAATTGCATATTGTATATTAGAAGTATTTAAAAATCTGTATATACTTTTTTTTTTAATAATGTGCTTTTATATTCATGTTCATGCATTTTATGTGCATAATAAAGTACCCGACACCGCCCAGCCCCCTCATTCGGGGCAGTGGCTAAAATTTACAATGGTAGATATAGCCTGATAGGTGCACGGTATGAAATGAAATGTCCCGGATAAGGTGATTTTTATGAGGCCCTATAAACCGGAAATCCTATAAATATGTAAGTATCCTCTAAGTCACTCACATGCTTGCTTCGTCACTCGTTTGATCGTTCATTGACCTGGTCTCTCGACGTCTAGGACACTTCCACGCTCACACACACTGTAGGTCACTCTTTTAGGTCTCTCACTGGCTTGGCCTATTTTTCTCTAGTTCACGTTTTTTGGTCATTCACATGCTTGTATGCTAGTTTACTCACTTATATGCTTGCAAATGCTCCAGGTCACTCTTTTGGTCGTCATTTAGCTGGCCTGTCTTAGTCACTCTTTTTGTTGTTTACATTCTTACACACTGTTTAGATCACTCGCATGCTTGCCATGATCTAGATTACTCGTTTGATCACACAATGACCTGGTCCCTTGATCTGTAGGTCATTCACATGTTCGCAAACTCTCTAGGTTACTCTTTCGGTTATTGACAAACATAGGTAGCTAGCTCTTTAGGCTCTCTAGGCTATGGTTCTCTAAGGTTTAGGGCAGATTCATGTTTGTTTGTTTGTTTTTTCCTCGCTTGTGTGCTCTGTATAATTTTTTAACCCTCACCAATTCTAATTTTCTCAACCACTCATTCCTCAAATTTACCATACCGTTAAGCTTGCCGCCCTGGGCCAATAGCCCGTAAAACTACTCCCTGCTTATGAAACCTCGTTAACGGGTCATCCGGATAACGTGTCACTACGCTTATTGTATGTGAGTCACTACTTTTACAATACCGTTAATCTTCAACGGCGCTCTAACATTTTTAAACTCCCGTTAATACGTCTCTACACTCCGCTTAAGGAGTCGTTCTTACAGACCTTTTGGACCAGGGATTCTTATAGACCTTACTGGGCATTGGTCCAGGAACATCACCTGCATCTACTCCACAGTAAGACGCGAGCTGTAGGAACAAGTGGACGACATTTCACGCTCAGAGTATCCGTCTTATGAGCCAGCAAGAGAGGTAGTACGGATACCTATTAAAAAGTATAATTTACGCCCAAGAAGACGAACATCAGCTGTTTCATCCACTTCTGGCGAGTGTGAATGAAATAGAAGCGCCGACCATATAAACGACAATAATTGCTGTGTGTGTGTTTGTCTATATTTTAATTACATATAAATTATTTATATCTTATTCTTGCGTGAATACTTATACTGAAAATTAATGAAATTTGTATATTCTATATTATATAAATATTCGATTTCAGATTGTATCATATACTCGACAAGATAAATTTACAATTATCTACTTAAAGGCAATGGTACTGATTAAACATGTACAATGATAATTTTTATTACAGTCAACCCTCTGTTTACGAACGGCTCGGCTTACGAACAGCACAAAGTGATTCAATTTACAAACTAGTTTTGGTTTACGAACACACAAAGTCAGTGAAAAAAAAAAGCCTTACAAACATACAAAACGAACTAAATCCCGAAAAAGCATATGTTAGATGTCTGTGGCTACACGACGATTTTTTTCTTATTTGACAAAAGAGTTAATGAAATAATTAAATTTAATCAGAGTAAAGCTCACCCCCCCCCCCCCCAAGTATGACTCCTGTTCCGCATTCCCATAATTCAACAGGTCATTTTGAAGTTTTAGAAGCTGCGCATCGAAAAGAAAAAGAAATTCAAAGATGTTTCACGATAATATATATGTGGTATAAAATTATTACTAGCACCCTATTTTAATACCCTACATTGCATAGTTCCTATTGACAAAGCTTGCCAGCAAATGTATAACAGAACCATGAATTTCGCTGGCAGAGATTTTGAGGTCTTCGTCACTCAGATTATAGATGACAACCATCACTGTCGCGATATTCATTTCATCTATTCCATGCCTATAGTTATTTTTTCAGTGTTCGTTTAATAATTTTTATTGGTTTCAACGTTATGTATAGGATCTGTTTCACACTAGAAATTTTGGCGGTCCCAGAAACTGATTTACTCATTTTACATTGATTCATATGGACAAAATTGTTTCGGTTCACAACCGGACTTCAGGAGTGGCAAAAAGAGGCAATAGTGTTTGGCCAGCCCCGTCTAAAGATAAAAGGCCTCCACACGCTGCTCGTGACGTCAGCAAGTAATCCATTTTACCTCATAATATTCAGGAATTACCTGCCTCTTGTCAGTATCATCGTTCTGCGGAAAAGAAATTATTGGGCTCAGAATTGGCGATTTCTATGCCCCACATCCAATCACCTAGCGGTGTTTGTGAGCCAACCGATTCTGCACCAAAATAAGAAGAAATGAAATAGCATGCCGTGGTTCAATATGTGGCAAACTTGTTAGGCAGTCTTAATGACGTTACAGATGAACTTGACAACCCGTGTGGAGGCCTTCTATCTCTACAAGGTGCTGGTTTGCCCTTGCCCGTGGCCATACGGTTAGTGAAGTTGCCACATTTGTTGATGTTTCGGAGCGAATTATTCAACGTGTCTGCAAGAAGTGGTGTAACACGCGTGGCCATGAAACACGACGCCAGAACTGTCACCGGAAAAATCGAGAGGAACCGGAGACGATTTTCACTGCTTGTGAATCGAAATCACTTCCACACCCTACAGGAATTTCTGCAGTGAAGATCCATCCCAGCTTATTTGCGACAGAACATTGTGACGGGAACTGCATGAAATGATAATTTGGAGTCGGGCACCTCGCAAGAGGTCATTACTCACACACAGGCACATCTTCAATGGGCTAGAAATCACTGAACGTAGAGAGTAGCTCACTGGCAGCATGTAATGTGGTGTGGTCCAGCGAATCACATATTTGTCTTTATTCAAATGGTGCATGGTGTCGAGTGTACGGAAAGCCCAATGAAGTATTTCATTCGAAATGTGTGCAAGGTCAGGTCTCTTCTGGCCGGAGGTGGGTCTGTGATATTTTGGGGGTGTTTTTCGTACTATGGATTGGGCACTCATTAAGGAGACCACTAACATGAACCAGCATGTTTATTTCATCAGAAATATACACGCATTGAACATTCTCGACGATCAGATGTTGCCCTTCAGTCAACATCATGTTCACACCTCATGTTCACATTTTTCAAGAAGAAAACAGCAAAGTTCACAGGACTAGTCTCATACGTGACTGTTATGATGAGCACTCGCAAACCCTATCAAACCTCGAGTGGCCTGTAAAGTCAATTGACTTCAACCCCATTGAAAATGTTTGGGACTTTTAGGAACAGCGAGTAAAACACCGAAATCAGTATCCCCGCAATTTGTTGAATTTGCATGATCCTCAGCGAGTGTTTTAAACCGGATTCAGCGTACCTGCAGAACCTTCTGCACTCCCTTCCTAACCGAATTCAGGCGGTTAACAAGGCCACAGGCGGAGTTACACGGTACTGACGTGATTTCTCTAGGGGTACTGTCTAATTTTTTGTCCGGTGAGCTTATAAATTAATATAATTAACTCGAATCTCTATAAATTTTGGAAGATAAATTCGTTTGACGAACGATCAGTTTGTTTTTAGGTGCATGAATTTGACAATAAGGGAGGAGGAGTATCGGTGAAATATGACCTACTCCGTTTATCGGATCACTCCGCTTACGGGATCATATTTCTGCTGTTCCAGGAGCATCCATTTCCTTATTGTCCCAATTAGAAACCCATTAGCGAAATCGATAAAATTTTATTGATTTAAATTGAAAAACAAAGGATAGAACTGACTCACCAACAGGGATCGTCATCACGTTTCTCAAAGCCTGAGCATCTGCATGACTCATCAGAACTCTAGGTAGAATCCTCCCAGCCTTGCTGGTGATGTCGCTCATGGTGGTCATCGAGTTGGTCCCGCGGGCGAATTCCGTGCATAGCTTGTGGCACAGCTTGTTGAGAAGTTCCAGGGCTTCAGCCGACATCCGAGGTGAACCTTGCGCAATGACGGACGCAATTTCGCGGAGACTGTCGGTGAAATTGAGTTGCGCCATCAGCCTCACCCGTTCCTAAGAAAACGTCGGAATCTTTCTGATGCTTCTTTTTTTAATTTTTTGATCGGAGCGAATTTAGTACACACTCATCTATCACAGAAATGTTTGGGAAACTGATCGAATTATTTTGATTTGAGAACGGCATAAGACAATCGCGTGACTACGTGTTTGAAAGTTAGACTTCTACAGTCTTTTTAAAGGATCTAAAAAATAGTTAATATTAACTACACAACCATGCCAACAGCTCAATCTCTATTAAAGGTATATTCACACGCATCAGTGCAGTCGTCGTACCAGGGCTTTCTCACTTGGTCACTCATGCTTTCAATTATACGGTCACTCATGTGGTCAGGGCAGGTGAAATGTCACTGCTTAATGTCCTCGCTTAATCACTCATAAGGTGAATCTTAGTCACCTGTTCGCTCATATTGTCAGAGCAGGTGAATTGTCCAGGGTGAAATGTCTATACCAAAATTGCCAAGGGCCAAATGTACTGGGGCGAAACGTGCTAGGAGCGAAATGTCAGGGGCAAAGTTTACATAAACCGCCACCCGGGATCCAGAAATTTTGCCCCTTGAACGTTTCGTCCCCATTATATTTCGCCCCTGACATTTCACCTGCTCTGAACGTATAAGTGACCGTGTGAATCAGTGACCAAATGATTAGGGGAGTGACCACATGAGAGAGTGAGTGACCAAATGATTACGGGAGTGACCACATGAGAGAGTGAGTTGTGTGAATAACCAAGTGAGTGCACAATTGACAGTATAAGCGAGCGACTGCATGAGTGACCGAGTGATCACTAATAATGCCACTCACTTGATCACCCATACTGTCTGTGCGGGTGAAATGTTAGGGGATAATGCTTCACACACCCCTGACCCAGCCTTTTATCCATGCAGATTAATCCGTAAATCAGATGTCGCCATCCCGCTAAGCACTCCTTTAGATCGACGGCGAGCAGGGAAATAATTCCCCGAGTCAAAAGCCGGCGAGAATCTGATTCGAGGGTTGGTGCCAACCTTTTTTAATGTCCATCGTGTGGTTTTTGACTATGGCTACACAGCCGAAGTCGTTGACGCCAGGGCTAATTGCAACGTGCACCAAGCTAATAGAATTATCCCCCGTATCGATCCGGAGAACCCCGGCCTGTCAACAGTAAGGTAAAACTAACCTGTCTCACGGCGCTCATGTTAGGGGATAAATGTCCGACTCACTTCGTCACTCATACAGTCAGGGCACGTGAAACGTCAGGAGTATATTCCCCATTCACTTTTTCTGATTTCCTGGATTTGAGAGGTCCTACCGCGGGGATTCTTAAAGTTTTTCAGCCTCGACCATATCGGAAACAACATTAACTTCGCGAGCCATCGGTTCATTTTTAATTTAAAAATTACTATCATATTTCTGGTTATTACAATTTTAAATTTCTATAGCGTCTTAACGAGTTGGCATTGGTTGGTATCATTTTCCATTAATTATGGAATTGATTTTTATTACTTCTGAATATTATGTTGTGTTTTCTAGTTTGTCTATATTTTTATGTAGATACATACTTTCCAACATTCCTGTGCATTCTGTAATATACCATGTCCATTTCTCCCCAAGCATACTGTACATAAAATCATATCTCAAGAGGGGCCCCCCAAAAATATCCAACACAGTACCGAAGTCCTTAGGATGCTTAAATTAAATACGCAGTGTATAAAAATTAATTATAATTGGATTGTAAGTGGATTTATACAACCCATCTCGGGAGGGCGGACTTACGAACTCAAGTTTGGGTCGCAACCCATAGGTTAAGAGCTTCTGCCGTACTAAACTGAACAAAACGAAGCCTACTAGGCTCTGTCACATTAGCTCAGTTCCCCGGAGTTTGCGGTTATGCCGAAAAAAAATCCAGTCGTTAGTCCGGCCGGATAATCAAAGGAACAGGAGAAAAAAAGTAACGGAGAAAATGAGATAACAATCAAATTGCTACATAACACAGAGCCCTGCGGGGCTGAGTTCAAAATGACATTAGCAACGAGGAGAGGGCCCACGCGGGCTCTACTTTCGTAGAGCGCCCCCTGCCAGGGGTTATATGTCAATGTGTCAGCATGAATTGTGTACTGGAATCCAGCCACATAAAGTTCACGATTGTTCAGAGTACGTTGCTCACAAGAACTTAATACATAAGATATCGGCCGCCATCCCGCATCGGGCCACACACAGTGCAACCTGGCCTGGCTGCACGTATTTTGTCTCCATTCGGCCTGGTTCCATCCCATCCTTCCGCTCTCATGCAGG